>NW_028297127.1:7228849-7528849 GCF_055798465.1 Pogonomyrmex barbatus | reverse complement strand
GTGTTTATTTTTATCATTAATGTATATTATTTATTATAAATAAGTTAGAAACATTGATTTTGGGCTTGATAGGTGTTTACAATTTTATACACAGAGAAAGAATACCGAACATATTTTACGTTCCCAGAAGGGTGATGTACACCTCCTGACGACGGAGAGATGATTTACAAATGAACCTAACAGCCCCTTGAAGACTCTTGCACGTCGTAACTCGCCAGTTTCTCGATTAAGGTTGTACAAAGCCTAGTAGTGTTGCAATCGATCTTCTTTTGTATTTATTTCTCAATAAAGTGTCTTTCATGCGCGCACAATGAAAATCAGTCCCTCGCCTTCTTTTCATTTTGCTTTCTCTCTCGTTTCTCGCCAACCCCTCCTATCTTCATTTTTCTTACACGCGAGCGTACGCCCACGCAATTGCACAAATATGTGCATACATATGCACAGAGCACACACGCACGCGTAATAATTCACGCAATAATACGCAACATTTTTTTTTCTCTCACTCATTCGTTCATTCAATTTGCTCACTAGCATCGTTTTGCACTTCGTGTTCCGCACACGCATTATCTCTCCCTCCCTCTCTGCCATTATTCGTTTAGTCACGCGCTCTCAAACCAAGCGCTGAAAACCAAGCAGTATTACTATTATTAATTATTATTATTACTATTATTATTATTTTACCATTATAATTATTATTATAATTATTATAATTATTAATGTTATTATTCAATATTATTTGTTGGTATCCGCTTAATATATAATATATTATCCGCGATGTATATATATATATGTATATATATACATATATACACACATATATATATGTATATACATATACTTTTTTCTTTCATATAAACTCAGTGTTCCAACCAAGGTGGGTGTGACACAACCAAGGTATATAACACATACTGCCCGATGTATATGCGTGCGCGACATCGGCGGAGTCTGATGACGTTTCGAATCGTTATACGAATCGTGTCCGTAACGAGAAACTTCTCAAACTCGATCGATGTCACGTAGAGAGAATCGTCTCTATCAGCGCGGCGTACTCTCCGGGTTCGCGCGCGACTTCCACTATCGCTATTCCTCGCGATTATACCTGATGGGAGATTATTCTCGAACTGGGAGAATCGTCCCACGTAAACACTGTGCTGTTATCGTGAGCAGAGTTCATTTCTTACCCTTCATATCATTTCCACCTTCGAAAAAACTGGCAAGGTCCGGCTTGTCATTCCTCTTCGTGTTCGGTTTCCGCGCTTTGGTCATAATTCTCTTTTTATAACACGCTAGAAAAATCTTGATTTCGAAATCAACAAAGATGAAAAAAAGAATCTTTCGTTTCTCCTCATCGACTTCGACGACTGTGTATTCGTGAAATTTTGTTTCTTTCTCATCAGCTCTCGTTTCTTTCATCTAGAGCCTATAGAGAAAGAAACATTGACAGCTAATCTCGGTCACGTCTCTCGTCTCTTTCTCTTCCGCGCTTTTCTGTTACCGCAAGGATTTGCAGAGAAAATCGGAGCTTTGAGAAGATATCGAACCATCGGAGAGTACGAGCAACGGGCAGCGCGCCAGCCAGCATTTGACCGAGCGCAGGCAGTGAGCAGTTCATATGTACGTACACTGTATAATGTGGATACGGGGCGAGCGAGAAGCATGAAGCTCCCCTCTTTCAAGAGAGAGGAGACCCATGGTCCTGACTGCGCGCGGTGGCTGTGCCGTTGCAAGGGAGGGCGAGAACCCGACGAAGGGAGAAACCGTAACGAACTCCTCCTTCCTCATCACACTCGAGGATCTTACCCTCGCAAGGGGCGACGCTCATCTACAAGAAATTTTTCGTTCTTAAAGTTTTCGCCTTCGCAAATCAGGATGAGATACCCCGAGAAAATCATCAAGACCTTTTAGGAATTCGTCTCTGCATGTCGGAACCTCTCGTTTTCGAGGAATTTGCTCTTGCAGACTCCGAAGGAGTTTCTGGAAGGATTCGCTCGCAGCTCAAGAAACATTCGCCTCGCACAATTCGCCGGCAGAGAGAGGAGACGGCAGAGAGAGATATCTGCGGGCTCCTCCCGCGCGCCATAATTACCTAAGTCACATCGAACAGACGCAATTTCCCGCAGTATCTTTCGTTTCCACAAACGCCAAGTTTCCTTTAAATCTCTCGTATATACGCTCGCGCGCGCGCGCGCGCACGCCACACACACACACACACACACACACACACACACATCTCTTTTTCTTTCGTACATGTTTACTTTCTTCCTCTCTCTCTCTCTCTCTCTCTCTCTCTCTCTCTCTCCGCCATTGCTAGCTGTATCTTTCGCTCTTTCGCTTTCTGTCCCTCTCTCACGCTTTAATCTATGTTTCCCATTCTTTTTATATATTATATATAACAATATTTATATGATGAATTTTTAATGATTCGAGTCACATGCAGAAAGAACTTTGAGTCATTTCTGGCACGGATAAAAAGGAAAAAACAAAAAAACACTTTGGCTTTCGCGCAATGTTCTAAACAAAGAATGTTCTCATAATTTAGTGTTTAGTATATTTGAGAAAAAAAAAAAGAAAAAGAAGGAAAAGAAAATAGAAAGGAAAGAAGAAAAGAAAAACAACAACACCACACTAGTAAAATGGCACTGGAATTGCTCTCACTTGTGTCATCGAATCTAATTCGCGATTAAAAAGCCCGTTTTTTTATTTTTATTTTATTAATTTTTTTTTTTTTCGTTCGCTCGCCTCGCCCGTTTCGTCTCATCAGTTTTTTTCTCCTCTGCTGAGATCTTTTGGACTTGAGACGAACACAGACGGACGCGCCGTTAAAAATCTACGCGGCACAGCCGCGCCGTGCACTACGCTCACCCACGTGAGACATGTGGTTCGCCATCGTTCGTTCGTTCGTTCATACATATATATATATATATATATATATATATATATATATATATGTATATATAAAAGTCAGACAACGATGTTCGGGACCCCCAAGGTGTCGACGCATCCTCGGCCCGGGGGTAGGGCGCATTCGCCTGCGATATCGACTAAGAACTAATCTACAAAAGAAAGGTAACAAATCCCGAAACGGGAACTGGAGTATGAGAGAACCGAATCGACTCGCGCGAGTTGGTATCGACAATTATAAGATATCGCTCTTTTCTCATATCCCTTTTCCTTCTCGCTAAGAAAAAGAATGTGCAACGCTCGTGACGCTTTCCTTTTTAGGTCCTTGTTCACTCTCCTTATTCCGCTCCGTTTTTACGTCCCTCACAATTATGTGTGTTTTAGATACTCGCTGGTGCAACACACTCTCGATGTGACGAAGCTCTACGCACATGTCGGTGTATGCGTGCGTATACATGCGTATACGATGGCACCACGAGTTTGTGTCGTTTTCGTCTCGCGCCTCTTCATCGTCCACGGATCGCGCTCGCGAATCAACGAAATAGTAGTCTCACACTGATACATTGGTCAGGGTGTGAGATAAACTGGTCGAATCCGCTCGGATTTGCAGCGCGTTTCGCCATCTAAACCAGATTGTATTCCTTTAGATTGGACTGCAGAATGGTGTCCTTTACCGCCGCGAACACGAATCTGATGTTCTCCGTATCTATGAATCAGAAAAGGCACGCGTTCAAAAACCAGAATATATCCCTAAGACTTGTTAAAGAGAAAAACTGTTTAATTGATTGCACGAAACACTGTTCGATACATGCTGTGAATGATTTTTCTTTCTTCTTGAATGAGATGTGACTTGTCATTAAGGCATGTAAAGCTTTCGAGATTTCTGATATTGAGTATTCTTTAAAAATTGATATTAAAATCTAACAAGGCATATAATATAAATAATTAGTTTGCAAGTATGTCATATCACACTATGCTAGTTAGTAAACGTTGTACAGCACAAATTATCAATCCTTAATAATTTTAGAATATCATTAGAAATTTGTTATGAAAGATTAACATAAAAGTAGCGCTAAACAAAGATCGACTTACCCTAAACAAGAAGCTGAAACCCTGGACAGTCATGACATACATGCAGCATGCAATTCCCTTCGAGATACTTTTTAGTAGCAATATGAGAGAAATTATAAAATATAATTTCATTTTAGATGCTTATTTCAAAGAAGCTTACCAACTTAAGTAGCTAAAGATTAGTAATGCAAAAACAATTTAAAAGATTGTAGCAGTTTGTTAATATTTAAAATATTAGAATAACGCACACATTTTAAAGCGAGAAATATTTTACTTAAAGTATTCAGACAAATATGTATAGATACTAAAGAATTAGAGGCCATTTCATTAAATTCAAATAAATCATAATATTTGAGACTATTTCGTTAAATTCGAATAAATTTCAATGTTTGAATTGTACTATCATCACATAAAAGTATCGTTAACTTAATATAAGTAGCAACGTTTGTAAACGAATCGAACCTTAATTACAAATAAGAGAATATTCTATTCTTGCCAGACTCTACGATAATAGACAATAAAAATATCGCAAGGAGCCTGTTTGTTACAAGGGCATATTAGCAACGCAATGTTGCAAGAAATAGATTAATTTTAGCAATTATTAGAGCGGACATCGATTGCTATATTCCTTTTATTCAGGGGTTACAAGGGATTTTGTTTATATATTTTTACTTAACATATATTGTAACGTGTTGTTGTCAACGGTAAAGCTGGCAGTTGTTTTCGAAAGTAAAATCGTTGTATTCGTAGTCGATGACGAATCGCCGCGAATGACACAGACCTAGGCTGCACAATAAATTTTAAAAAATAATTTTAAATATAATGTATTTAACAAGTAATTTATAATAGTTTGCTTCTTTTTCTCTTCTATATTTGTTAAATAATCGTTATACTATTTGGCTACTTCTATAGCACTCGTCGGTTAAATTATTATATTAATTGTAAGTCAGCTCTGTCTGTGTAATTTATGATACAAGTCTACGTCATTCTCGGTATTCAAAATTGTATCAAATAATATCGTCAAGAATCTGCAGTATGCTTAATAATATCTACACAGTCACGTTAAGCAAGATTAAACTCCTTAAGCGCGGTTTGCATGATCGTATCCTTAACAGCGCAGAACACAAGCTTGATGTTTTCCGTATCTGATGGTTAATTCCATGAGCGCAGCATGCAAAATATAAATCGGGCATCATTGAGATTCGTCAGCACCGGTTTTATGCCTTCGAAAAATCAACCTAGTATCAAATTTGTCGATATTTATCTTCAATGTTAATATTTCGCGATAATCCATGATATAATAAACATTGAGAGAAGAAATATAGATTTAAAACTATATAATTAAACTACATAATTAAAATTTAAATTAAAAATGTAAATTAAATTGAATAAGTTGAAAGATTAGAATTGTTGTAACAAAGATGATTCATATGTTTTAAATTATTTCTCTCTTTATATTCTTTTTTTTTTAAACAACTGCCTTTTTAATAGTACTTTAACTATCCTATTATTTGTCTAATTAGATTAGATCATCTTATTATTTCTTTCGCTTCGCAATCTCTTTATGTATGGTATAAATATGTATATTCTTTTTCTCTCACTCCACCGAAGGAAGCCGTCTTTCGTACGTAGGTTGATTTTTCCGTGGTGCTTTTATAACACTTGATTACACACCTGATTATATGGGAGGCAGGCAACATACAAGCTCTGTACAAGACACAACACATCGAAGAACTGTTATAAAGCGAGAGAGAAGTACGATATTTTTGTACACAGGAGTTATCAAAGTGACTAGCCTACCTGTGGCACACGTAAAGTGGGAATAAATAATCTTCTCGCTGTCCGGATTCAACTCAACAAACATCCTCAGAATGAATTCTCTAGCTTGTATAGCGTCTCTCTGCCGACCTGCGAAATACACAAGCGAGGGAGGGGTATGGCATTACTTTTATTTATCTACAAAGCATATAATAAAATCAGTATTTTTTTTAACGGTTGTTTAACGAGACGATTAATCGACGTTGAGATTTCGCCGGACATAAATACGATGAGATGAAATCTGGCCAAGAAAACTCTTCCGTGTTACGAGATTTCTAAGTGTTTTACTAGGATGGGACTGAATCTGCATCTAGAAAATGTCATCGCGTGAACCAACTACATCATTGGTTTCGTTCGTGTGTAAGCATAACGCAAAATGCAGACGGATATCGATCTATTTTAATAGAATAATGTTGTACTCCACTCAAATCCAATATACGCTCTCCAAGGACAGATTATTAAATTAGTTGCAGTGAACATCAAAGAAGCCTTTCGAAAGCCTCATTAATAAGCTAAGAGAAGCTTACGTAAAAATGCTGAGTACGATTTTGCAAATTCGAAACAGTTGCTTGCACGTTGCTTTACATTTTGTAATAAAATATGAAAATACCTCATCGTGAACGAAGAATTTCAAGCTTAACTTATGCTGAATCTCAGCATGTTGATAACTTTTGTTAAATGTTCGACTAATAACGATATAATATCTCGCGAAGTTATAAATTATAAAGCAGGATGGAATGAGCGTTCTGACTATCGCTATTAGATTAACTAGCTTCAATCTACATATAAGTTAATTTTGTATCAAGATTACGTGCCACTGATTATTGCAAATTACGCGCAAGAATATGAATGTAGGTTTGGTGTATGTACTTAAATAAACAACCTTGCGAATAGATTACTGCTAATGAATAATCACGAATTCAGGGACATTGGAGCGACAAAGTTACAATGAAGAGCGTGAGAATCGCACATAGTATCCATTGTCAAATCGTTCGTCAAATAACTACTAGGAAATCTACGTTTTTTTTGGCTCGGAACACACTCAGTACTCGAACAGACCTGTCGCACACGTAAAGTGAGAGTAGCACATTCGATCGGGATCGGGATTACAATTGAGATACACCTTTAAGATGAACTCCCTGGCCGGTACGTGTTGTTGCTTCGGGCCTACACCACAGAACTTATTTGTTTACTAATATCGAGCCAAACAATTTCATCCCACTTTCCTCAGTCTGTCTTGATAAATTAATAATTTAATGAAGAATGTTTTAACTTCTGCGAGAACAATGTAAAAAGAAGAAAGTTTTAAATATATTTTTTAAATATTTTATTTTAAATATATTTAAATATATTTTTATCCTTTAAAATAAACATCCTGCGGTCAATTATTTTTATTCGAAATATGAGATGAGATATAATCCTGATTGATTAAGAAACAAAACGGAAATATAATTTCATGTCGAACAGATAACGATAATCCGCTTACATAGATCTTGATGTATGTAAAAAAAGTTTAATATCATAACTTACCATCATATTCCGGAAAATAGTCGACGAGATGAGAGTACATAATCTTTTCCTCTAACAGATCTTTCTTATTGAGAAACAGGATAACAGAGGAGTGTTGAAACCAGGGATATGTTATAATCGTTTTGAAGAGTGCTTTACTTTCCTCCATTCGATTCTGAAAGGAATCAGATGAATTAAAATAATATTCAAATTCATCGATAATTTTTATGCATTAATTGCATTTTATCCTTAAAAGTATTATAATTACCTCATTTTCCGATTCAAATAGAATTTGATCATATTCACTTAGAGCTACTAAAAATATAATTGAAGTAACGTTTTCGAAACAATGAATCCACTTTCTTCTTTCCGACCTCTGCCCACCGACGTCTACCATCCTGCAAATAACGTTCTGTTAGAGTGTTATATATTAATAGTATATTAAACAAAGTCTAGTTGAATTTTCATATTTTTCATCGAATGATTAATAGAATATTTTCTTGTAATACTGTTTAAATAATAAATCTTTAAAAATTAAAATCCGCTGTTTAAAAGAATTAATATAGAATAAATAGAAATATAAGGAAAAAAAATCATATTTTAAAAGAATACTTAAAAATATTTTTAATAATAACATAAAGCAGAAATGAATATTAAGATATGAAGATTCAGTTGTATAATCTCGTCTATTAAAAATTATAATCTATTGAATATGTAATCTCTACATATTTTTGACTGCTTTAAGATATATATAAGATGAATCGAATCATAAGGCAAAGATGATTTTTAATTTCTGATAAATTCAATGAATTAGATGCCATCATATATCATTCTTCTACCTACTGTACTGCATTTTTCGTCTTCCATATATTTGCAGAATCTTTTATAGTATGCAAGTAAAATAGATAGAAATTTTTTTTTAATTTTATTAATGTGCGATAAAAATCTGCTATTTAGAAAAATTTTTGCTTAAAAATTCATTAAACATTTTATAAAAAATAGTATTGTATATTATGTCGTATTACTTCGTATATTATTCGTTATATTATTTCGTTTTTACGAAGTTTACAATTTTAATCATTTTATCTTCTTAAATAAATATATACGTTTTCTTTTTTGATCCAATTCAATCTAATTTACTTTATAAATTGTGCAAAACATCTAATTATTCACATTTAATATATATTTACATTATTCACAATTATGGATAATATTAATTATAGAAATTTGCTGCATGCATGAATAAAAAAATAGCAAACAAACAGCAAATGTGAATCTAAGTTGTTTAAGTTTGCTAAATTATTCGCGTTATAATAAATTCGCGTTATAATATAAATAGCACGCTCGTTAGTGTTGGATTCGATACACTTATAAGGTTCAGTACATCAAAGGAAGTTTTGATTAAATTTATTTTGTTTGTTGTTTATTCACACGTATATCTATCTTTAGAGCTAAATAACCCAATATTAAAAAAAATATATATATATATAAAACACGTGAAAAAAGACATGCAAAACATGCGAAGCTTCTTGAAAATAGTTGTAAATGAATCTACATACACATATAATGTAACATCTATATATAATTTTTTCTTTTTTTATATAAAAATAATCGGAAAAGAAGTATATTAAATTTTGTTTCAATTTTTATAACAACTAACTTTAAATACTTTTGTAATTGACAATTTTATTGCCAATCAAATTAAATTTTTAGAATCAACTTGAAATTAAATTGTATAGTATTCTAGTTCTAATTTTATAGTATCTTATATAGAAATATATAAGAAATTAAATTATATAGAAATTTAAATGTTTAAAATAGATTTTTACATCTCTATTAAATTTTTTATTATTCTAAATTTTAATTATTCATAATCTGGAAATAATGAAAGCTTTGTGATATTCGTGTAAAAAAAAAAAAAATATATATCATATTAATAAAAAATTATGAATATATAAAAATATATCTGATACAATGGATATATATTTTTTAATACTTCAATGGAACGAAAAAAGAAGTTTATATATTTCATATTGCTTCATGTATAGAGATATTATCTTATGATGCTAAACAATTTGAGTATATGTTCGAATGCGTATAATCGGATTGAAAGGCTATTAGTACCTAAATATGATGGAGTCCAGATCAAATGGATATTCTATAATGCCGGTGGTGGGAGCTCGTGCCCGGAGGATGTCTTGCTCGGTCGGGAGGAAATCAGGCTTTTCAATACGCTCTAAGTCACTAAGATAACTGCAAAACGAAACAAAAAGCTGCTATCCGGAAGTGCATGCCATGCGTGGTACACTTAAAACATATATAAATAATCATAAAATAAGAAAACATCATATAAAACAATTCTCACACATGCTTGTCCATTGGTTTAGCCTGAAAGAATTTTTTGACGCCGGTACTGAGTCCTGAGACTTACTTTGATACATTTTATTTTTGTCTTCGACCAAATAGTAGTATACGAAATCACGCAAAATTTTATAAAAGTGAAGCCAACTCAGTGTTCATGTTTAGATCTCAAATAAAAGAAAAATAAACATCATGCTTATATAATAATCACTTGTAAGTTTTTATCGACATTAAATATCAAAGTAAGAGATTATAGTTTACTAATCAGTTTCAGGACTTTATAAAACAAGAAAAGTTTGATATTTTATATTTTTATTTACAAAATTGGGCCGATTTAATTAATCTAAGTAACAAATGCAGTTTTTAATAACTGTGAAAATTCTACGGCCAGTTAGCTTCACTTATACGTAACAGAAGAAAGTCACAGAACTTGAATAGCATCATATGGGAACGGGAAATAGGTGAACATTTAATCGAACAACGAATTCCAGATGCAGCGAATAAATCATAAAAGACAAAGGATGCAGAAAACGGCCCGATGCAGGGTGGTTTTGCAGGCGCAGACAGACAGCTCGCTTCTTCCTTCTCATCATCCTTGTCGATCGTGAGAGGTACACATACCTAAATCGGATCTCTTCCAAGTCAAAGGGATATTCAATTATACCGGTGGTGGGCACTCTCACACGAAGAATGTCCTGTTCTGTAGGGAGGTAGGTTTTTGCCGCGACTCGATCTATCTCCATTAGGTAACTGAAACATCGTGTTCTCAATACCCAGTATACAGGAAGAAGATAGAGGGCGGGAGGAAAGATGAAAAGTGAGGCAGAATCATCATGAAAAAATTAAATCATGTCTGGTGCGCGCGTGAATGCCAAAAGCATCACTTTGACACGTAAACCGAAGAAGAATACGGCAAGATGGGCGCGTATTTAAATAAGATTTCGAAAGATCTCGATAAGAGACCTGAAGAAAATGAAGAGCTTACTGAAAGGCCTTAAGTCAACTGTGTTCACTTGTTTCTTTTGAGAGGAAATGGATGGAAATATATTCCTACGTGTCAAAAGGCACTTTGTTAAAAATTGACCTAAGTCCTCTCGGAAATGAGATATTTGGATATGTTTGCTAGCTTGCATGTTCAGGTGATGGAAGATACAAACACTTCTTCTGTATGTATCATACAGTCCTGATAAAAAAAATGTTTCTTGCTAATTCAGCATCTTCTTCTTGTCCAGGAACTTTATAGACAAACAGGATGAGACAGGAAGATTTATTGTTCATAAGTTAATACAGAAGTCAGTATCTCGATGTTTTTCTCAAGAAAAAAATTATCCTTACAGTTCAGAACAGATTAAGGAGAGAAGTGACAAGTGTAGTGAACCGGAATTGTCCTGTTATATTGAGTTCTTCGGCGAGAAATACCAGGACCAATAGACATTAGGAAAGGAGCGGTAGGATAATCTCTCGGCTGACGATAAGATACGTGGGCGAGATAATGCACATCGACCCCTTGAGTAAGAGGCGCAGAGCAATCGGTTGCCAAAATACTTACTACTTGGCGGAGTCCGTGAGCTGGTATTCCCGTCTACGATCGTAGCACTCCTGTACACCCGCGTCCGCCCACAGATCCTTAATCGCCTCCACATATGGACTCTCGAACGTCGTCACCGTTTCGAAATCCACACTCCGCACCAATTCCGCCTTTTCCTGGAAAGGAAGAGGAAGGGTAACGTGTGAGTCTCCGGAAACGGCGAAATGGGACCGCGACGACTTATGCGTTTCCGCTATCCGTATCGGAATGTACGATATCAAGTGTGCGATACGAAATTATCGTCAACCTTCTGATACCCGACGCGAAGCACGGTTAATAATTTAATTAACCCTTCGAAGTGAAGCCTGGTCTCGTAATAACGAATTTAAAATATCAGACCCGAAAAGGACGATACACATCGTAATACTGCAAAATAAACATGTATACGAAAAAAAAAAAAAATATGTATCAACAATATCGGTTTAATTGAACATAATTTTTTTTCAATAAAATAATTTAAAAACTTATTGAATTAATGAAAATAACTATTTTTTACAATTAGATTGATGCCGTTGATATATTTTATCTCTCAAACAGATTAACGAAACACGCACAAGAGAAAAAAAATTTAAGTGAAATATAATATTTTTGAGACACTGCTGTTTAATTAATCGTCCAATTAAAATATATCGAAAAATTAATTTTGCTATTCCGCTATTCATTGCTGTTGTAAGGTTCGTAAGTTTTCTCTCGTAGACACACACTGTGTACAAGCAATCGGTGAAGTAACTGTAAGCAATACGCACTATATTCGAGGAATCGCCATACTGAATCTTCAGGAGGTCCATCGCCCGGATCATGGACTGCATCGCCATGAAAATATTTTGGTACACGAGTTTGATAAATCCTTTCTTATCCTCATCCGAGTAACCGGAGCCATGGATGATTCTCATCTGCTTAATGAAGGTAGACTTGCCCGACTCGCCAGTTCCTGCGACAAAGTTCCAGTCACGATTAGCTCGCTGTCAGAGTAAATAAATAAATGATACTTTTTCTTAGAGGAGATGAGATCATACGGAGCTTTTGGACCAAATATATCGATCGGAATTTCCGATTAAGACGAAATGCAGATTTTTATAGCGCGAAGATTCAATAATTAATGAATTAAATTATTAAATTATTATAAATTATTTAACTTATATTTAACTTTACACGGCAGAATCAGAATGTTATTCTAAAATTATCAATTAACGAGATAGAATAATTTTGCCAAAGCATCTAAAAACTTGATTAGATATAGATTTGAAAATAATTTTGATTTCAAAATTATTATATAGAATGCTTAAACATAATAATAATAATAATAATACTGCAAAATTTTTTTTATATTCCAACAACCGATTTAAATCTCTTACATAAATATTTTAATAGTTCAATAAAATTATTTTCAGATCTTTATCTGGCCAAATTTTTTAATACTTCAACAAATCTGTTCTTTCCTTACGTATTTACATGCATAATTTCATATAAAATATATATAGAAATATTATATAAATATAATTTTTTCATATATGATGTATGAGCACATAAGACTTATAACTCTTTGTACGATTCATATAGGATGAATTGTATAAAGAGTTATAAGCGTTTTCTCTAAAATTATTAAAGGTAGGAGAAAATTCAAAAAAATTCTTTTTTAGCAATTTTTTTTACGGCCTTTTAAATGACAGACAGGATACCACTGAACTCAAAAAGTAATCAAAAAGAGAATATCCATTTTTCTAAATAGAATTATATATTGTTTTGACTAGTTACATTGCCTATTGAAAGCCTATTGAAAAGTAACGTTAGTGACAGAAACAAAGCAGTGTGTGTGTGTGTGTGTGTGTGTGTGTGTGTGTGTGTGTGTGTGTGTAAATCACGAGGGTTTCTTTTTCAACACAAAAAATTAGTATCTTTATGTGTACAATATATTATTTAAATATAATATATAAAAATGTCAATTGTGCGTTGAAAAATAAATTCTGGCAATATCGGTTTTTATTGGCTCAACACATTCGCACTTTGGCACCTCGCGCAAAGATTGTCCGCTTCTGGGAAACGGTGGGGCGGTTACGCCGGCCAGATGTAAGTAGGGGAGAAGGACGGGGGATGGCTGTGGCGGTGGTTGTGACGGTGGCGGTGGCGAGTGTGTAGGTGGCGCGCGTCGCGTCGCCACCGTCGTTTTCCTCGCGAAATCATGAATGAACGCGGCCGCGGCGCGACGTGCGGCGGTTTTCTTAACCTTAACGGATATCCGTAACGGCGGAGCACCGGATGTGCATCGCTCGTTCGTTGAGAATGCCATTCCTGTGATGTCCTCATCATAGCTCTTTCTTTAAATGGAAATTTTTTTGAAAGAGCATATCGTTTCTGTATTTACGAGTCGCGAGAAATATAGGACACCGAAAGATATCGCTTTGATAACTCCTAAAGATAACACGTAGGATATCTATTAGGCAATATGGAGTAATCTATATCAACGTGTTTTGAACGATATACATGATACGCGCGTGAATGGATATAAAAGAATAATACTCAACTGATAGATAAAGAATTGAGTAAAGTCCGCGAAACTGTTTCTTTTTTTTTCTGGATTATTAAAATTAACAAACAAGGCCTTCGGTTCGATGTTTACACGAATGTACTTGAATGAATTTTAGACTTTATTCATGTAGAATTGTAAAAAAAAAGTGCTATAATAGAGCTTTGCTCTATAAAAATGTTCGATTATTCATTAAAAATTGAGCGAGTTTCTTTTTTCAGAGATGAAGATTTACTGAGAAAACACAAGTAGAGTAGAGAAAACCAATAGAGTTCGAAAATCGTAAAACCTAAAATGAACTTTATAAATTATGAATTGAACCGATCGTCGCTCTTCGTCGTTAAACACTTCAATATCAAATTTCTGAATCTCCTCTCTTTCATTAATACACTTAGTGTAATATTTACAAGTTTTTCGATCGATAGCTTCCTTGGAAATTTTTTTCAGCTTTTCGTCGAAAGATATAATTAAAATTAATCGTAGAAGAGGCGCCGCGTTCTGGGTATCGATACTTCAAGGAATTCGCTTTTAATTCCGTCGGGGATAAGGGAAGGGGTAAGTATTTGTTACTTTCTGGCTGCGTAATAAAAATGCGTAAAAAAAATGTTGGGCGCGCAAAAGCTCGCGTAACCTGAATCGATCTTTGTGCACGCGAGGAACGTACGGTGGACGCAGAGGAAAGAGTTTTTTTATGCACCTCGCCAAGAAAAGACGCTTCGCGCGCCCACAAGCATGCCTTTCTACACCTTAATGAGGGTGCAAAAAGGCCATCGGGCATACGCGATGCGCCTTTTATCGATGAAGACGGCCGTGTGTTATCAATCGAAAAAACGCATAGGATATCTCTCTCTCCTTCGATTGAGACTCTTTGCGCTGATAAAAGAGAAAAAAATGCTGGCTTCTGCGTAAAAATAATAAAAATTCGTTAGTTGAAATCCGCGAGATTTCTCTCGTTTGTCCCTTTTTGCATATCGAACGATTCACCACGATCATTATTTTATCGCGTAAAATTCAGGATATCGTTTTGGGTCGCTAATCTTTAAATGTAACTAAAAAAAATTATATATTCCATAATGATAAACTGTTATTACTTATATATAGAATATGTTTGTATAATTGATTTATTGAATAATAATTGCATTCTTGACGATCATCATTATTTTATTGTGTTAAATTTAGGATATTATTTTGGATTTATAATTTTTGAACAGAAAAATCTTTGGTAATGTAGGTAAAAATTATATTTCGCGTGCAATAATTACAAATTACTCAGAATAATTCTGTATTATTTTTTTTATTAAATAAATAAATAGAAATAGCAGATTTCAATCTTTCATATATAAAACCTTGTCAGGTTTTCGACCTAACGTTAAATTCCAAAACAATGTGAAACTCAGATTGAATCCTGCAAATTTTCTCGAGACGTACGAAGAAAATATCAATCTCTAAGAAGGAGTTGCGTGTATCAATTCAATTGAATTACGACTTAAATCCCTACCACTTATTATGCAATGATGAAAATCGCACGTGCAACAACAACGTGATTATACGATACAAGAACAGTGCGTTTGTCATGCTTGTTTGCTTAAGACTCTTTGAAGTCTATATCATCGCCAAGTTACGGCTCTACCGTCGGTCAATGTCAATGATGATTACATCCTGCATCGCGCGCTAATTTTCTCGCGAGCCACGCTCGATTATTATATTAGTCAGCAGTTAATTGAGACACAGTTGATTAAACTAAACAATTCCCCGTCGGTCGCTTTTCCAGAAGATTGCTCAGAAAGTGAACCCTGTTACTCTCCTAATCTTTTTCCCTCTCATAGTAACCATCACTTTTGTGAAAATATATTTTTGTTTATACGTATCTATTTTCTATTGTATTTTCATATTAAAGATACATTCAATTTATATTGAGATAAATCAAGGAAGCGATTAAAATTCTGAGAATTCTACTTCATTTTCCTTCGACTTGAAAATATAAAAGTATCAAATATCAAATCTTGTTGAGATAATTAATATTTTTATCCATAAAATTACGCCCCTTACTTCTGTTAAAAATTAAAATTTTTTAATGCAACAAACGCAGCTTTATTCATTAATAAATTTCGAAATCATTCTGTATATATATATATATATATATATATATATATATATATATATATATATATGTATATATATATATGCGCTATTTTAATTTCACGCGATGTGTCTTCGTGGCGCGAATATTAATGCGTTAATATCAGCTCGCGACAACGTTCTCCGATTGTATGCGATGATTTCGGACACGGTGTTGGCAGCGATTTCGCGGGATCGCGATCAACTTTCGGACGCCAGGAAGAAAGCCAGGAGAAGCGAACGAACAGAGAAGCGGGTTAATGAATGAATGTGAGAACCGACGGTGGGCGGGGTGCCCAGTCCAGGCTCTCTTCCGGTATTCCTTCAACGACGTAACTAAAGCTAGAACTCTCGTTCAACCAGCAAAGAGAAGAAAGAGGAGAGGCGCTCAACCCCCCCATGGAATTATTTTCCCTTTGCGGAAAAGTACGCTGACTTCGTCCGTCGAAATTCCGATCGAATGGCAGCATAGCTGCATTGCAAATTCGTTTCTTTGACTTTCGTATTTTTAAAAATTGCGTAACGCAATTAAAACCGTGGAATTCAAAATAACACTTGACCCAACTGGTTAGTTTAAGGCGATAATATTTCTCTTAATATTTTTTCAAAGATACGCATAAAAAGATGCGCGATATAAAAATTTTGCAATCTTTAATATCATAAAATCTAAATTTTTAATTTTCCAAGGTTATTCCCCAATGACAGCTCTTTGAGGATTGATGTAAAGAGAAACGGGTAGACGTAGAAAAAATATAAAATCCGATCGGAATTGCAAATTACGCCTCATGTTAAAAAACGTACAAACGTACATGCGAGAAATAGGAAGACATGATATTTAAGTTCGATGATTAATTGAAAAGAATCTCTTTTTATCTTCATATCTTCGGTGCCTTGCGTTCTTTCTGAAAACAGGTTGCTAATAGTGATCATGGTATACCAAAAAGTAATCGTTCTTCCTGCTCGGTCAACACATATTCGAGAGTTATCCCATACGACTATCATCAAGGCCACAATGGATCAGAAATGCGCGGAGATGAGAAAACAACTCAACCGAAATTAATTCCACGGCGCGCGCAATTTCCTATTTTCTTTCAAAATAATTGTACTAAAATGTGGGAGCCGTGCGGCGTAACGAACAGTTGTACCGCGCGTATAAAATAAGATAAATTCATTTCATTATATATCATGCGTGAAACACTGCTGATGCTGGAGCTAAATCTGGGAAATATATCTATGTAAATCTATGTAAATCAGCCTCATATTCCAGATATATTTGGATGCTCGAATAACCAAATGTCTCTGCGATTCGACTTTAAGATTAAACTATTCGATATAAAATTCTCGATAATTCCTGAATTATATGGTATTAGATAAGTCAAATGAATTGTTACTTAATTTCATAAATAAAGAATTACATTTTTACATAAAAATTACATAATAAATTAACACACATCGCTATTTGATGATTGTATCGTCTGATTTTTTTCGATTTTTAACATTCACAAGCAATCTATTTCTTTTTTGCAATTTTAATTTCATTGACAAAATTTAACTCAAACAAATTTAACTCTATTGATAAAATTTCAATCTTTGGAAACATTCCGAGTATCGATAATTAGTGATGAGATTAAGTATTTTACAAATAGATTCGAATTTGTTTATGTAGTGTCGAATTCCTCATGTTGTTTCGAATTCTATATGATTACTCCGAAAAAATAAAAGAAATATTTTCAATATGTATTCGAACCTAAATAAAGTGGGTTTAAACTCCATTCGTACTTCCAAGAAAAATGAGAGGACTCGAATCAATCAGTATCAATATGTTCGAATTTTTTATTTTATTTACTTTAATAGAAATTTTATGTTCCCTCGAGTCAAAACGTGTTATTATTATAATATTTAACAATTATTACAAATATTAAATTATCATATTTAATTGTGAAAATTAAATATAATAAAAATATAAAATTAAAAATGATGAATAAAGACTATTTAAGTTTTGAGCTTTACATTTGACATTTTTTAAATTAATAACTTCATTCTTAAAGTTCGAAAAGAAGCGATTTTCTGACAAAAACTATTTAGGTATAAGCATTTCAAATCCTAAAAGACCTGTTCTAAAATTCGAGAATAACTAGACGGGATAGATTATTTTTTACAAATACAATATGAAATATTATTTATTATAAATATTCTCTAAAGAAAATTGATTTTTGGATTTGGATCGCTCAGATTTTTAAATACACATTGAACTCGATCTTATCTCTATCCTATTCGAATATTCTTCAATCGAGAATTCTATATTCGAATTTATTCAATTACTTCAAGTAAAGCGACTATTCGCAATTATATTATAATCCTAATTAAGAGAGTTGTTCTTCCGATGAATTCCTCGATGCCTGTCGCGCAAAAGGACGAAGCGACGTCGCTCCACCCTGCAAGGAAGCACGACGACGATCGACACCCTTCTTCTTCGTATACTGTTGGCGGGCGAAGGGTAAAGCCCGAATCGACGGACGCGTACGCGCCAAGCACGGAAGCTTTCCGGGGCGGTGGAAGCTCCGCCGTCGCTGGGGGTGGGTCGATAGATGCCGACGTGGAGAGATAGGGCAAGAGGGAGAGAGAGGGAGAGAGGGAGGGAGAGAGAGAGAGAGAGAGAGAGAGAGAGAGAGAGAGAGAGAGAGAGAGAGAGAGAGGAAGATAGATAGTGAGTGCCAGTTAGAATGAGAGAGAAGGCCAGAGGGCTCTTTCGCCTCCCAGGCCGCAGCACCACCGCGCCCCGATATTTGCGCGCCACCCTTTGCCGGCTCTCTTAGGCAGTACTCACACCGAATCGCATCCGGAAACAGGAAACGTCTGAATGGGTGTGGAAATAATTCTAGACGCGCCGGTCTGCTAAAAATTTAATGAGAGCCGTATGAGGGACGCGAGGAGAATTCACTGGTTGCATTCCAAAATATATTTCTTACACGTTACAATACTGTTACATTTTTAAATATTATTAAATATAACTCCCTTTCTATTATTTATATATATATATATATATATATATATATATATATATATATATAAATAATAGAAAGGGATATATATATATATATATATATATAAATAATAGAAAGGGAGTTATATTTAATAATATTAAATATAACTCCCTTTATATAATATATAATTATGAAAATGATTAATCTCGTACAAACATAAAAAAAGTTAAGTTTACCTTGTTTCTTTTATATAAAAATTTTATCTATTCATTTATTATTTACATAAAAATCTTATCTATTAAAGCAAAATGAATACGATGTGGATAACTACATTTTAAAAACATTTTATCAAATTATTATTAAAAAAAAAATCTTGTTCATGAAATAGAAGAATCTCTTAAGAACTTGTAATTGGAGGTAATTTTTGTAACAACTAATTCATATGTTATTATTAATGTTATTATTAGTATAATTCATATGTTAGAAAGTAAAATAAAATATAAAAAATAATATTACAATATATACATGTATATAAAATCATCATTAAAGAAAGATATTGAGAAAGATGTAAACATTGAAGGAACATCTCTAATTGAATTATCACGTATAATCATGATAATACACAGAACTAAAATTTTCCTTCTTGAAAGGTAACCCGAAATGATATCCAAGGATGGTTCTCCGAAAATATGATCCGAAAATCCGATTTATACGAATTTCCTGAACCCGCGTGAAATCCTTCTTCGTTTTTTCCTCATGTAACGCGATGTAATGCGATGCACGGAATAATTTATAATCTTAGAATATTAAACGGTGAAAAAGTTTTCTTCCATTGCATTATCATGTAGCACGATTCATTTTTATCAACTGTAAAACATCATTTGTTACTTTGTTTGATAATAATTAACTCGCAACGAAACGTTATTTCGGAATGATTTCTCTCCACAATATTACGTAAAACAAATAAAACAAAAACTTGTTTGTCTTTTACCGAAATTGTTTTTATTGCGCGAGCAAAATAACGATAAATATACGACGAAGGGGGTTAATCGGAGCAATTCAATAATACGAAATTTTATTTCCTATGTTGCGTATTTCGCGAGCAACAAATGACCAGGCACACCCCGTATAAGAGGCAGGCAATTTTGACGTCGGTCACGCGTTGATATTTTAAACGTATCGATCGAACATGCAAACACACTCGCGGTCCTCGATACCGGCGAGTGCCGATTGAATTAGCCCGTTCGCGAATGCGAAATATGCAAATTGCTAAGTATTTACGCAATCCGTGTAAAACGTTACACGTGCTACGATAGCCCGGACTTCGTTAGCCTCGCTCAACAACGATAATTCTATGCGATACCCGACTATATTACATACGTCGTTACAAGCAATTAAAAGATCACGCTTTCGAGTGATTTTGTAAAATGCTAGGGATTAAAAGGAAAAATTGAAAGAGAACTGAAATGTGTTTATGGACGGTTAAAGGTTGCTGCAGATTCGTTTGATATATGCAAATGCCATCGATGCGGTACAAAATACATTTTGATAATAGAATGATAATATTATGGAGTTTAATCTGTTGCGATCTAACGCCTCGCCGAGCGATTGCTACGCTAATAAATTTTTTGGATATACCGAGAAGATTTAGTATAGTCGGATTTAGCACAAGCGGATTGGATTTAATATTTTGATTCGCAAATATAATCCCTCAGTTATTTCAAATATTATCCGAAAAACTGAATTGTACAAAATGAGAGAAATAAATGGGGAAAATAAAAATCTAGGCAACAGTTATTCTTTCGGATAATGTCCCTCCTCGAAAAATTTTCAGATCCTAATGTTGAATCAAAATTAAGAATTTATTTATTTATCCTATAACGTGCAACGCACTTCTTCCAGATACTTTATATACAATTCACTTTCGAAAAATTTTCAACTCCGATAGAATTTCAAATGGGATAGCGATCGATAAATAATTACTTTTTTCTACATAACATTTCTGCCACAATTTGTCTAATATCCGATTTTGTTAAAGAGGAATTTGATTAAATTTCACACAACGTACAATGCTATTCATTGTATATTCACTTTACTATTTTTTCTTGTATACTTTATACAATCCATTATCGGTCTATCAACTATCTACGATAGAATCTAAAATGAAATAACGATCGTTCGAAAGAGACGTCGGCGCCTTAGGGCCTTTTTCCGAAGGTACGCAAATAGCAACTTCCGTTAATGTTCATCGCTATTTCACGATTCCACTCAATTGCGAGAATTTGTTAACGACCACTTGCGGTTTGTCTACTTGTGGTTTTCCGCGACGTTGTGATAGTAGATGCGTGTGATTATCATAATTTAATTTCTCGCTTCTTGTTCATGTATTATGCGAATGGTGCGCCGAACGTGATGAATAGATGCATAAAAATTATACAGGATGTCTCGGGCGCTAGTATTCAAAAGCGTTTAAAAGTTCGAACGTAACCTACGCGAGAGTCAAATTACATTAATTGATTAATTTCATGAGAGATGAAAAAAATAAAAAAAAAAAAAAAAAAAAAAAAATAGTTTGCGTAAATCAATTCAAGCGCGATTCATGCATAGTCGAAGTTATAAGCAGAGGTATTATCTCACGAAGAGGAATGAAGAATCGAGCTTTAGCTTAAAAACACAAGTCACGCAATAAATTTAACGAAGCACAGAGAATCACGAGGTATCCCCTAAACGGAGCTCCGGTAAGTTTATTCCGTTTGCGAGGATCGTGCGTAATAAAATATTCAAACACCCTTGGTTTAGCGCGAACAGTGGCAGCGAGAGAGATATATATCGTCCAAGCAATTCGGCAGAATATTTTCGTTACGTGCATTTATATATGCGTTTATGCGTGCGCATGGCAAATAGCATGGCGGTAACATATACAGCAAATAATACATCAAAATACAACGAAACGCATCAATTACACGCCAATAATTACAATGTACGCGTTATGAAATGTAAATTACATACTAAATAACAGCGCACGATAATTGACATGCAACTATAGGAAATTAATTAAAAAATAATGAAATGCAAATACGTACGGTAATACATGAGCGATGCGCTTTCTAATGGAAAGATCTCACGAAATCTTGGTTAACAATTCCGCTTTTTAATACTACGTCATTTATTTCCATTCACTTTTTTTTTTTTCCATGACGATCCATTTTCGATCGACAAAAAGTTTTTTATCCTTCGATGATTTTTACTAACGAAAGATCGATTTCCCGATGGTCAAAGGAAGAACGTGTTAAAATTGCAATTGTAATTCCGAACGTATACGTCGTCCCGTTTGCAGAATTGGGCGCCAACGTGCGCTTGGGCTTTTCGTCCGAAAATGATTTCGAAAGCACGTAATTCAGTTACGGATGTCACCCATTATTGTGACACTCTGTTTGCGAGTAACACCCCTGTTTCTCGCACGACTATTAATTGTCCATAGTTATTACCTGATCGTGCGATACACACTCATTCAGCGGCATTTCCCGATCCGTTTGATCCAGTCGTTAAACACGCGCGTTGACACATTTTCCGCTTTAATTAAACGCCACTTAAGCGCCGCTATCGAATTGCTGAAATTATAGCCTTCTGATCTCGCGCGCTACCCTCTTCGAATAATAATTAATCGATCAAGTCCTTATAAGCATGCACTAAATCTCTTAATCCCCCCCCCCCTCCCCGCCCTAGGCTAGAGTGCTCAAAGGCAATCTACAATAATTGCAGTTTAATCCTTTCGCATCCGTGCCCGTTCGAATAGTTCCTATTAATTAGCGTCTGTTCCTCTATCCTCCTTGAAATCAATATAAAATATAATAACTATATGAGGCGTGTCAATTAAGCTGCAAGTAAAATAAAAGCAAGGAAAACAGGTAGAAGTATTCGTTTGACGTGGAAGTAGTTGTTACACAATATGAAAATTAATTTAAACAAATTCAAAAGTCTTTTTCTCTTCTCATTCCATTTTTTTTCCTTTCGGATAAAAGAGAGTGCAAAAATTATACTTTTAATTTAAATTATTCACGCGACTTGTTCGCGAGCGGCCGACGTTCTATACGCGCGACAATCCATCGAGGGGAATGCACTGGTATTGAGAGATCAATTCGGTATAGCCTCGCTATAGAAATAATTGTTTATAAACCGGTGTGTTCATGCTCCCCCCCAATCTCCCTCTTTCTCTCAGGAGTACATCATATCGTCTGTCCGTCGGTGCACGCACACAATGCACATGTGAAAAGTTGCGCGGCTGTAAAAGTCTTGTCTCGGCGAGGCCTTTGGCGCACAATCGTGACATTATTTCCCGTACTGAATGCCAACGCCGTTAGGTACATTGTTCAGGCGCGACTGAATGAGCACCGATTAAAAATAAATGGCTATATAACACCGCTGACGTAGGGAAGCAATTTTAGTTATTAAAGAGGGACGCTCCCGAGAAATAAAATGTTGCGTCCGAAGTAAAGGTGAGGTATCGATAAAATGACCAGTTTTTCTGCGACTCGAGCCCGATATACCCTTTCCTTCCCTTGCGTAAGAAGGGTAAATTGCAATTAACCCTAGAACGTCACGTTGGAGTATAATGCGTCACGAGCCTTCAGAAAATGCGGTAAAACTCTCCCGTGACATTCTTCGCTAATTATTTTTAAACAATGATTTTTAACTCCTTGATATCTTTGCGAGACTTTCAAGAATCCCATCAATCTATTTCCCAATGACAGGAGAGATATCTTGAGAAAATTGATTTGTGATTGAAACTACTACATATGTCTCTTACACTCCAACATGGTATCGATTCCTGAAATGTGACATTCGAAGAAACTATTTCATTTTCATTAACATTATTATTTAATATCAGATATTTAATAAAGAAAAGAGAAGATGTACGTTTTTATATTTCTTGCATAACTTTATTTTAGATGATTGTTAGAATTAGAGTAAATTTTTTTTTCTAGAATGCTCAATAAAAGAAAAACGACGAACTCGCGTAATTTTATGTCGAAAAAAGCATTGGTATGATATAAATTAAATTTCCCAAACGAAAAAAATAATTCAAGTCCAGCACCGTACGATGAAAATATGCCGCTTAAGAAATTATACCATTTGTAATTTTTTATCACTTTCTCTGAAGAATCGTAGATTTATTTAACCCTTCTGTATTTAAGGAGTTGCGCAAGGTATACAGAGAAAAGCTTCCAGAGACGATAATAGTCGTCATTTTAAGCAAAAGGGAAGAGAAATATTTCGTTAATTTATTGGACGAGAATTCAATGTAAATAAATAGCGCGCAGAGAAATTAAAACTATTGCGAATTATTTTAACAAACATTTGTCGGTAACAAACAAATGACAGTGGCAAATGTTCGTCATATATAAATAGAAAAATTGTATACAAAAAGACTAATAAATCATTGTCTATCGTTTACGTTAAAAATTGTTGCGAATTGTTTACGTCTGTCGCCGATTCGATATCATACTATTGTACGATTACGAAATTTTTATCCATAAATAAGATTTATTTTCATTGTAGCAAAAAATATTTCTATGTGAAAGAGATAATTCTATTTCTCTCTCTCTCTCTCTCTCTCTCTCTCTCTCTCTCTCTCTCGTGTTAAACTTCATCTCTGGTTTTTATCTCGCTTGCGAGGCAACACAAAATATATGGCCAATTGCCAGCAAAGTTTTTCGGAGTTATATAGGATGCTTTAAAATTGTAAATATAAATTTTTATATCACATGTAAAATTCGGAGTATGTTCTTACTATTCACTCCAAAAATGGCGAAGATATTCTCCTCAAGCAATAAGATATAAGAATAGAACATTTTCTGATAAATTTCACAGACGCAAACAAGAAAACATATTTTGTTAACTTTTTATTTACTTTTTATATTCAATACAAAAAAGAATTTTACTTCAACAAAATTGGAATTATTAGATCGAGATCAAAATTATTAGATCGAAATCGAGTGCAAAAAAAGTGATGGATCTCTTCGCACTTTGGTTAAACATAACAATCTATTTCTCGCCAATTTTGAGACGACCTGTACAACTTTTCCTCCCTCATAAATATTTTCGGTTATAATATAATATACAATGCGGTCGAAGTATCGACGCGTCATGAAGTTACACTCCGCCCGGAGTCACGCACGCCGTTTCGGTGTTTACGCGATCGCGTCTATATAAAAGCGATTAACGCGCGATTAACGACCGCGTGTTTTTAGCGATCGCGTGATTGCGCAATCAGCGATGGTGTTTCAGCGATTCAATGAGCTCTATTTTTAAACCCGGCTCACGGCCCGAGGAGCTCACGGGGCTTTTTATCGGCTTATCTGTGTTTATCGCCCACCGCGAATAGGAGAGGAAACTCGCGTATATTTGTTGATCGTTAGCGCGGCGATTGTTCGCCACGTACACGTGGAATAATTTGGCGGCTTTTATTCGGAGTGTAACATTATATGTGGCGATTATTTATAGAACCGGTGCCGGAATCTCGAAACGAGAGAAAAAAGAGAGAATGAGTAAGTGAAAGAGAGAGGGGGGGGGGAGAAAGGGAGGTAGGAAGAGAGGGAAGGAGGGGGGGAAGCTTATATGAAACGCACGTGTCCAAAAAGGCATAATTACGGCTAATGAATGCCTTGGCTAATATCGAAGGTAAAATATCGATACTTCGATAGTTCAAAGTGTCATAAGTATTCTTACATGAGTCGTGGGGTGCAATGGCGATGTGTGTAAGCCGTGAATAAAAATGTATAAAAATATATCTTTTATATATATATATATATATACTCGGTACTCGTACATACATATGATATATATGACTGCGGCCTAACATGAACTCTTAGATTCTTCATTTTATGATGAAAAGGTGATACGGTAAAGTCACTATATTTTATATTAAATAAAATTGGAGAGAGACGATGAGTTTTAATATCGAAATATCAAGTCATTTATAGTTTTTGAATTGATGAAAAATTAAAAATGAACCTTTCCTAAGCTAAGCGTAAAAAAAGATCAAACAACAATCCTAACCTTTCCTTAAATCTCTATATAAAAATATTTTAATATAACAGAATTTTAATTTATTTATTTGCCTCAATGTATTTAACAAAAATTAAAGATGATAAAAAAATAATTTTCCTCGTCGTTTTTCTTAGAATTCCAATTTGAAATTCATTAAAACGTTTGAAATAATTAATTCCGTAGAATGACATCTGTTCAATGTAAATACATAAAACATAGGTACTTCAAATGCGTATATACACGATTTCATTATGAATTGCTGATTTCAACGCGATTACCGTAATCGGCAGAATTATAAATCGGACAAAACTGAATATCGACGTCTTGTAAGTGGCAGTAAGTGCCACTGGCTCGCTATTTAATGTGAAATAGACGGAATAGACGGAATATTCGAAACTGGGGATTAATGTAATATTCCGCTCGATCGAATGATGTGCACTACGGAATATGGACACACATGGACACACATGGACACACACACACACACACACACACACACACACACACACACACACACACACACACACACACACACACCATCATATATATATATATATATATATATAATATACACTGTGTGTGTGTGTGTGTGTGTGTGTGTGTGTGTGTGTGTGTGTGTGTGTGTGTGTACACATACACGTACACAACGAGCGACACTACATGTAGGATTCGTACGGAGAATATGCAGATGCTCTCTATATATCGAACGCGCGTAAATTTACTGTAACTTGCCAATGAAGATAATTAAAGATTATCAGGATACATCCTGGAACAACGTTCTCCTACTATGCGGCCGACTAAATCGATTGCGCCCCGTTAAACGGCGATACGCGACAAGATTCATTACTTGTCGTTACCCGCCTGATTACAATATGACACGTATATGTATAAAAGCGGTCGCAAGTCGAGAAAGAAGGACGAAGCAGACTGAGTAAATAAAATGAAAATAAAGATCGACGCACACGCAAGAAAACAGCTTCATTATCGTATGCCATCGTCTTTTTTATCATCTCTCCCCTCTCTTTTTCATTCTCTATTTCTCTTTCTTCACATATTTCTTTTATATATTTACTCTATCTTATCATATTTATTTTATAATTATAGTTTTCACCCGTATTTTTTATGATTTGCGTAATATTTAAAGACAGAATTGTTGATCGAATGATTTTTTTAATTAGATTTCACTCATCGCGATAAGAAATTCCAGAAGTATTTATCCAGTAAGTATTATCAGTTTCTCCGATTCTTCTCGGTATTTCCTGATCGATTTTAACTTCTCACGGAATTTTCCCCGTTTTTACGATTTTCCAGACCGCAATCCTGCATGATGTGTCAAACACACGGCGAAAATAATGTCGCGTGGAAAATACCTTGGCAAGGACCTTCGCGGGCTAACGCACACACAGATTAAAAAATAACAAATCGATTTTATGATAGGCTTATTTATAAAGACATAATTTTAGTCATTGTTCGCGCCGCAGATTGCCTAAAAATGACAATCTCTATTTCACGATACTTAAGATATCACGATCCAATATTATTTTCAATACTAATATTCTTTTCAATATCACCAACAATTTTAAGTCAGTTGTTATTAATAATCATTTTAGTATTATTTGCTTATTGTTGTAATTATGAAATATTCTAATATTTATAATATTTGAATATTCAAAATATTAAAAAATAGCAGTCTAGTATTTGAAAAAATTGACATTCTATTGGGATAATATAGTTATAATAGTTTATAACAATATTAAATAATTTATCTACATTATCGAAGTTAAATTGCTATTTATAAGAATACTTGAAATATAGAAAAAACAGAGAGCATTTTATTTTCATATATACAATTATTCAAAAATATGAATTTATGTAAGACTTTATTTTTGGCATTTCCTCATGTTGAAATCTTCAATTATAATATTTAATATATTATAATGCAATGCATTATATTATATTTTGTGAAATATAATGAATGTTGATGTAGTAAGGACATAATTTTTTAAGAACGCAAAGATGATTTTTTTTCTTAGAGAAGATTTAAATGGATTGGTAGACTTAATTATGGAGTTATTTACCTCACTGAAGGCCTTCGCGGCCTAACGCACACGGATTAAAAATAACAAATCGATTTCATGATCGACTTATTTATAAGAGCCTAATTTTAGTTCTACACAACGACGCGCGACAGAACTTTCCTAAAGTGAAAATTATTCTAACTCAATATGTGCCTTTAGATAGCGATAATGTTCATATATGAATATAATAAAAGTCTGAAATTCACAAGACAAACTTTGTTTTTTCAAGCAAATCCGATACTTTATAGTTCTTACATTATCCTTAATATTAAAAAAAAAAAAAAAAAAAAAATTTAAGAAAAAAAAATTTTAGAAAGAATTTTACGGTATATACGGAGGGTGTTGCAAATACATCGCGTATTTTCTCTGATTAATTTGATGTGTCGGGGCGGCACGTAAATTTTCGCATTGATACTCCGAGGAAAGCAATTCCCGGGAGGACGAATGCAGCGTGACTTGTTTACACGATACATTCCGCTAAATAACGACCATTGAGTCCGCAACCGTTTCTGCCATATTGTTCGACAAAAGGTCAGCGCGGTAGTGGTAGATCCGGCGGATTAACGCCGGCTCGCACGCCGGCTACGGAAGCGACCGCAATCTTTAATGTCACTACTTCCGGGGCCGCTGTTTACGAGCGCGCTAATAATACTCGGACGACCGGCGTCGGCGGCGGCGGCGACGATGGCGACGGCAACGGCGGCTGACTTGATACATATTAGAGTGGAATTATTATACTGGTGAATTTACACCGATGGTTTTTCCACACCATCCGGAGATTCCGCCCTTGCGGATTTTCCAGCTTAAATGACAGTCTTTTCGCCTTGGAGCATTTTAAGAGGGAGGGAGGGGGAGAGAGAGAGAGAGAGAGAGAGAGAGAGAGAGAGAGAGAGAGAGAGAGAGAGAGAGAAGAGAAGGAGGAGGAAGAGGAGGAGGAGGAGGAGGAGGAGGAGGAGGAGGAGAAAAGGAAAATTTAAATAAAGGTATTTCAATGAATGCATTGCAACAGACTCGTGAATTCGTTAAGAAACAAGTTGCACAGAGATGTCTGAAAAAAAAAATATTTGCATATAGAAGACCGTGATAGATCGAAGATCGTGGATTCTTAATCGCGAAGTTGATGATTTCAGATCAGATTTTTAAATATCCTTGTAATTAATTACGGTAGAATGACATAATATCAAAAAATGCTGGATGGAAAAATACTTTGCGATAACTGAAGAGAAACATTTAATCGGCGATAAATAGAATTTTTATAAGGAGAAACGCGACCGAGAGAATTGTGCCTCACTTATCACGCCGCTCACGTCTCCGCAACCGGAAGAACAGAGTTACTTCGATAACGGAAAGACAAACGTGAAAGGTGTGCCGGGATTATTTGAAGAATGAGGCGTAATAAACTCGAGTTCGTACTCATGACGAAACTCTCACGGATCGGTCAAACAAAACCTACAAAATAAAATCGTATCCCGCTCGTATCTTCGATTAAAAACAAGTTGCTCTAATTGTACCATATAATTCTCTGAAACCGGTTTATGACTATTCATATAAATGCAGGATGATTCATAATTGTCTTACGAAATGTCAAGAGAAAATATTTATTTTAACGTCGAGATGAAAATCTGTTTGAGAAGTTATATTTTACATTTTTCAATACGCCTCGGTAATAAGAGGTTTAAATGATTGTTGAAAATTTCCAGTGCACTTTCGAATTAAATTAAAATCAAACGAAATTAATTATCCAATTATAATTCAGCGTTTTGATTCATGACGAAATCTTCATTCTTAATTATTTTACAACTTTGATTCTTCTTACGGCTGGCCATGCATTCATCACATAAAACTTGTCTACTCTTTAAATACTTTACATATATCCTGCAAATTTGCAAAGTACTTTGTGAAATAAATAAATTTTTAATGTACGGACAAAAAAATCGTTTATTTCTAATTCACTGATCAATTAAAAAATACATACAATAATTTGTGAAAATTTTAAAGCAAATTGAATGTTAAAATGGAATTTCGAGACAAAGAGAAACAATTATCTCTCGAATCGCATAATTCCCGGAATAAAATTAACGATGTTATTAATTAATGTGGCATTAATAAAATCTCGGTATGACAGTTAGCTCAGTGAATTCCCGCGAAGTCACGAAGTAACCGCCGCTTGCAATCGCGCGGCGACAAGGTTCTCGTTGCAAAATCACGTATTCCGCGATCGAGAGAACATATCACGTGTTTAGCGGATGCATTCCACAAAAAGAAAAAAAAAAAAAAAAGAAAAAAAAACTGCGGACAGCGCTCTCGAAGCGACCGCCTCGATAATCCACGGAACGCGACACCGCGTCGAGAATCGTGCGGATTGTTCCTCCGAACTCGCGAATTATTGCGGCCTGCGAGCCGCGCGGATCTGCGATGTCTGTGTACATGTGCATGTATAGCGTGGCCGCGAGTAATCATCGAAATTGAATCGCCGCTGGTCCGCGATTTACAATTTCGCCGAGTCGACAGGCACTCCGCGCGTCTCCGCAGTTCGACAACTCGGAACTTGGCCGGGCAACGAGAAAGGGCTGAATCGGCGACCGGCCGGCGTCGCATTAATTGAACCCTTTATTTCCGAAATTGGATTTGATATGCGCGAGTTTTAGAAACGCGCGAATAAACCGGACCGCATTAAAATCCGTATCAATTCATAATGGCAATATAATTTATTTCTGATAAAAAGTCCACGCGCGTAAGTCGGGTATTGAAAGCACTTAAAACGTGGATGCTGCGTCAACTTATAATACATAAAAAAATTATATAAATTACATATAATACATAAAAAAAAACTATATAAATTACATACATATTATTACATAAAAATTATACAATTACGTATTTATATAAATTACACAATTATATGAATTACATGTAATGTAATAAATACATTATGTGTATTTTATTTTTCTCTGGTTGTAATAAAAATTTATTCAAGGCTTAATTTTCAAGATATTTTACATTGAAGTGTGAGAAATTATAGCATCCAGGAAAATCCTTTTTTTTGCAAAATTCGACCAATATTTTCAAAGTGTTTGATGTAAAATTTATGATTATTAACTTTTCAAGCTATCCTATGCAAACAATTCGTTAAAACATGTCTAATGATGACAACAACGCGATTAATCGTTACTCTCTCGCATTAAGCAATTTTGTGCCAAGATCATTAAATTCGAAAACCTGTCAATTATTCGGAAATGTTGAATAACGGATGTAAAACAATGATGAACATTGTGAGCAATTTTTCACTTCAGGGATCAGTTATCTCCGAGAAAATTCATGATTAAATTAGAGCACGGCTGTAATGATGGTCGATAATGAGATGATTATGAACCGATTACGGAATTAATCCACAAATGAGTAATAAGATGATGTTCAATTAACCGCATATAAAAATTGATTTGTAAGAATTCTAAGTAATCGCAAGTCTAACGATACATTTTGCATACATTTAGAAATTTCACAAGAATAATTAATACAGATTAATATATTACTTCAATAAGAGTTAGATTTTAATTATTATGTTGCAAAGATATCTAATGTAAAGATAAAGTAAAGATTTTGAAAATGTATTCAGGAATTTATTATGCAATTTTAGATAAAGGAAAGGATCGCACTGACTTTTTTCTATTTTATTCGAATTGATTTCATCAAATATTTTATCTTAATTCCACGATTGTATAAATTTGTCGTTTTTAAGTGAATATATACAAAAAAAGATTTGTATGTTCGATTAAAGTTACATCGAAATACATAAGCGTCCAAATCGGATATGTATACTGAATACTGACATACTAGAAAAGGGTAGGATCTACAAAAGGTGTAATTTGAATTCACAACTCGAGAAAAAGAATCTTCCATACGATCGAGATAAATCTGATAAGAAAACGTTGCAACAGCACGCCCAGCTAGTGTTTCGTTTCGCAGAATAGAGATGAGTAAATATGCACACACGTGATTCGCGTGAATCACGAAACCGCAAAAAGTATCCCGGGGAAAACAATGCGCTTAACGTGCGACGGCTCCTCATCAGATCATAAGCGAGATGAATTTGATATCCGCCGTCGGTCGGCGCAACACAAAAGGACTGGTGCTCGTGTTACCGATCCACGATGCAAAAGTTAATATATCAAAAGTTAAAATCGGATAGCTTTTGAGATTTTATCTCAATTTCATTCCGACATTATTAAGACAAAGCACGAGTTCCAGATACTTTATAGTGTTATTTTCACCCTGTGCTTTGCCGTTGTAAAAAAAATTTTTAATCAATTTCTCATGGGGATAATCGATTTCAAAATTTGATTATCGATTTATTATAAAGGGGAAAGATATAGCTTTGAACTGCTACGTTGCAAGCTCGTTAAAAAAATAACGTAATTTGCGATATAAGCAATTGTCCTGGATTTACAGATGTATAAATACAAAAAGAAAAATCATTAAACATCTAAAATTCTGTCTATCGAGTAATATCATCGGTTAACTTGTTCTAAAAAACATTTAATTATTTTAAATCGTCCTGATTTTATTAATATAATTTAGATTCAGATTAAATTTAAAATATTTAAGAAATTTCATGTCATTTCGATTCAATCCTTATATAGATTATATATATAAAATTAGGGTTAATAAATTTTAATAACCTTAATACTGGCTGAAAAAATTCTCCTCTTCTAAATCTACAAAGAATTTAAGTAATATAATCTTAATAATTTGATGATTAATTATATTAGAATATTTAAGATCTCTGATCCAGAATGCAACTTCGCGATTTGCACGATTTGCCATCACATTCACGTGGATCTAACAAATAACGAACTCAATTCATCCCGTCATCGGTCATTCGCATTTAAAGCTAAAATATCGAGACGCCATCGGGCCCGGCGAAATTTTGCTCCGAGGAGACACGTTCGGGGACACCGGATATAAAGCGACGGCCGGTCGGGAAAGAGCTGTCAAGCGCACGCCGGCCGCGCCGATCGACCTCGTGCACAGGATGAGAAAACGTACGTGGCGCGCGGACGTCGCCTCCCGGGCGGCGCCGGCGTCGGCGTCGGCGTTAGCGTCGGCGTCGGCGTCGACGGCACGCAGCCGCCGCGGTCACTCGCGAGAGGCGCGCATGAATGAAACGAGCGAGCGACTCTTTCAAAAGGAGAGTACGTAGGGCCAATCAGGATAATCTCCGCGACGCGGCCAAATGACAAAATTAATAATCGTCATTCTCCCGAGGGAATTGACAGTCGTGCTTCGACGATCTTACCGCTAAACGAATTCTCATCGATCTCTCGGTAAATTCCAGCCGCTGCGCCGGACTTGTATTATTAAAAGGCGTTTTCCTGCCGCGACGTAATTATTTACCGTCGTAATTACCCTAATTGACCGTGCCAGTTAGTCAGAGAGAAGTTCTGCAATCGCTGTGCTACATTTTTCTATATTAATAATAGACGATGACGGCGTAAATCGATCCACTAGATGAGAATTACCTATTCGGGTATTATATCTCGCTAAATAAAAAAAAATTCCAGTAACAGATAAATTACATTGTATACCTCACACAGTGAGAAAGATAAAATCTGTATTGTACGTCGTACAATTTCGCCGCAACCTTATAGCTCTTCATTTAGATTTTTATTCAATGATAAGGATAACGCTAATGCCAGATTTACACGAAGTCAGTAAAAGAGGCAAGCTAAGTAGAATATTATTTATTCACCCGTACCATAATCCCCCCATTATCACCTGACTTTCCTCCTATCGACTTCGAATGAGTCGGCAGCTAAGAGTTCTAGATTCAAATCGTTGTAATGCGATACTCAATATAATTACGTTTTTCAAACGGCGATTTCAAAACGGAACTAATCTTCATAGAAAGAAAAGAGAATGGCCACACATCTTTCTCGATCGGAGTAACGCGAGCAGGCGACTTATTACTCGTTACTAATCTCCCTATCGAGTTCATAAAGTGTTATCGCCCATCACTAGTTTCCTCCACGAGAGAAAAGCGAGCGAGCGACTCTTGCCACTCGGCCGATCTGCGCTTTTACCGGCTTCGTATATTCCTGACTGATGTCAGGGTTTATATCGCGGATAGTGAGGAGACAAGTCGAGTGGCAAATTACTCCTCGCTTACCTTCCCCGACAAATCACGGGGCATAGAAGTTTAAGCGAATAGTTAACCCGCCGCGTCACGATGCGTCTCAACGTAGCCGGGTTTCAATTTTCGTTATTTTTCGGAGTAACCCGCGCTGTACTCTCGATGCGTCAGTGCCACAATTTACGTCCCACAGTTTACCTCCAGTGAAAAATGACAGGCCGAACGAGAGCGAGCGACTTTTATAGCACTCGGTCGGCTTTGTCCAGTCCTTTTTAGCTTTTTTTTCTTGTTTTTTTTTTTTTAAATTGACGAAACTCACCGAGTAGAAGCAGCTTGAGTTCCCGCCTGGCATCACGCTTGTCTCTTCGTAGCTGTCGTTCGATTTCCTGATTGATGCGTTTCTGTTCCTTCGCCTCTTCCGACAGGCAGCACGCCGCCATGGCTCAGAACAGCGGAATCCTCCTTTAAGGAGGTGATGACGGTGAAGGAGGAAGAGGAGGAGAAAGAGGAGGAAGAGGAAGAGGAAGAGGAGGAGGAGGAGGAGGAGGAGGAGAAGGAAAGGGAGGTGACAAAGGGGCAGGAGTCTCGGGGAAGTCGTGGACGAAGGAGAAGGAAAGGAGAGAGAGAAGGGTGTAACGCGAAAGGAACGATTCGCAGTGACAACGAGCGCTGAGCCGACCGGCGGCGACCTTCGTTGCGGCTGCTGCTCCTCTCCGACTCTTTCTCTTTCTCTCTTTCGCGCACGCGGCCGATGATGCGGCGCGCTCCCGATGACCGTGTTAAAATTCAAGTCGACGAACGTCCCGGCAGATAGCGAGTGGCCGGATATTATCTTGCCACCGTGGAGACGACGAACGAGCGACGACGACGACGATGGGGATGATGCTTCGTCGCCGTCCTCGTGGTCCCCGTCTTCCTTTTCTCTCCGTCTCTCTCGCGTCCCGGTGGTGCTCTCTCACTCCTCCTGGCTGGCTCTCACACTACCGCAGTTACTATTATTATTATTACTACTACTACTACTATTACTACGGACACCACCGGCGACGGCACCGGCACCACTACCACCACCGGCGACGACGACGGTCACGTCGACGGCAGCGGCGACGACGACGACGACGGTGGTGTTTTACTCACTCTCGGCGATTCACCACCACCACCACCACCACCACCACCACTACTGCTGCAGCTGCTGCCACCACCACCACCACCACCAGCACTAACCACCGGCACGACGGTCACCACGACGACGGCGACGACGGCGACGGCGACGGCGGCGAATACGACGACGACGGGGGAACGTCCCCGGCGGCGCACCCGTGTTTTCCCCCTCAACGACAGCGGCGTCTACGCAGCGCCGCTGCTCCTGGCGGGGCTCGACGACGCCAGCGACGCATCAACGCGCGTCTACGCGCACGCACACGAGCCCTCGCGCCGCCTCTGTCGTTCTCCGACTACTCGCCTGGCTCCGCGCGCGGTTGATCGCTCGGTGTCTCCACTCCGCTCCGCTTCGCTCTGCTCCGTTTTGCTTCGTTCTGCTCCGCCGTCCGTCCGTCCGTCCGTTTCTTCGTCGTCGTCTTCTATCCTCGCACTTGTCTTCTTTATCTTCCTTCCTCTCGTTACGCCCTCGTATCGTTCCGTCCTGCTCCCGTTCACGCGCACGCACGTTTTACCCCGAGTGCCAGTTCGCCAAGACGCACTACGCGATCTTGGCGTTTATGTGCGTGTGTATATAATATGTATATATCTATATACTGTGTGTGTGTGTGTATATATATATATATATATATATATATGTGTATATATCTATATTCTGTGTTATATACTTCTCTCTCCGCGCGCCGTGTACGCGCTCCTCTCTCTCTCTCTCTCTTTCTTTCTCTCTCGCCCCCTATTACTCACGCACACACGCACGTAGCACACATGTACCACCGGGGCGCGCACGTTTCGCCTTTCCCACGGGCACGACGTCGCTGTAACCTCGACGGACGTTTCCTCGCAGAGGGCGAGGTCCGTCTGTCCCTTTCTCACTCGCTCCTTCCTTCCTTCCGTCCGTCTCCCCCTCTCTCTCTCTCTTTCTTTCTTTCCGCGCACTTCTTCACTCCCTCTTCACGGGTCCTCCCCTCACGTTCACTCTCTCTCTTTCTCGCTCTGACTGTTGTCTCCGTCTTGCTGTTCTTATCCCGGCGCGCTCCACGGAATCACCGCCGGTGACACCACCCGGATGACCGTAGTCCTGAGTGGTCGCGCGCGTTCACCCGCGTAGTACTACACGCACGGCGCGGCCAGAGAGAGCTCTCTCTCGAGAGCGGCGTAGCGGCGACGTTCGGCAATCGGCTCCCCGGCTCGCGCGGTGTTGGGTGTGGTAACCCACCGGCGCTCCGTCTCCCTCTTCTCACTCACTCGCCGTCTATCCCTCTCTCTCTCGCTCCGCACGTTCTCGCGCTCTCGCTCTCCTCTTCTTTTCTCTCCCTCTCTCCTGCTCGCACGTTCGCTTCCTCTGTCTCGCTCGCGCGAGTCCGCTTTTCTTTCTCTGTCGCGCTCTCTGTGGAACACGCGAAAAGCTGTCGCTGCTGTTGTCGCCGCTATTGCTGCTTGATAATGATGACGGCGATACCAATGTTGTTGCTGCCGCCGCTGCTACTCCGACGCACCGAATGACACGAGAACACGACACCACGGGGACACCACGAGACGAACGCGGCATACGACGACGCGCGTGGTCTCACGTTAACGACGAATGACGACGTGTCGAATCGCCGCGAGAGAGAAAGAGAGTTCACCACGATGATTCGTCCTTCTCTGTTTTCTCTCTCTTTTTACCAATCTATCACTCTTTCTCTGTCTATGTTACTACCGCCTGCTGCTGGCTGCTCCTGCTGTTGGCTGCTGCTGCTAGCTGCTGCTGCTGCTGCTGCTGCTGCTGCTGCACGAGCGCCCACACCTCTCGAGCGGAGCAACTCCTTGCGACACGCGCCGCGCCCGTCCGGCGCGCAGCTTTTATGAAGCGTCTCGCGAGCCGCGAATCTTATTAGATCAAACCAGATTGGCGAAGCCCCGCGACACGGCACTCACGGCCAGCTCTCGGTTCGCTCGTGGCTGGCTGCCTGCGTATCACCAGCACCGTAGGGCGCGGGGGGCGCGCACGTGTCCGCTAACGAGATTAAAATCGGCGAGTAGGAGGAGGCGCGGCCGCCACCCGCCGGGGAGGAGGCACGGAGAACGTAACGGCGCCGACGATTCGCGGCGCTGCAGACGTCTGCCGGTTATCGCGCTCTTTGTTTTACCGATTGAACCGCCCCGAGAACCTCGGGGAGGAAAAGCCGTGTCACGTGGAACGGCGGGTTTATACGATACGGGCAAAACGCGAAAATTTTCCTCGATCATTCCCTATGCACTCCAAACAAACCTTAAGCTGTTTTTGGCAAAAAAATTTTTTTTCTCATTTAGGAAAAAACACTTATCTTAAAATGTTTGCGTTTTCCTAACATCGACTTATCGCGTTTCTGCAGGAATTTGAAAAAAAATGAAAAAATGAAAAAAAGACGAATTTAAATTCGTCTTTTCTCATATTGTCTTTCTACTTTACTATCACATTGATATTATAACTTGTTTAATTCTGTCTTTTATGCCTTGCCTCTTGGATAATTCTTTTTTTCTCTTTGCGGTGATATTTTCTTCTCGCTTCCTTGCTATTTTCATCGCGCGATATCGAAATAAAAATTTAATTTTTATCTGCCATAGAATTCTTAAAACGGCTATTCGTCTCATTGATTATTCCGCTTTAAGTTTTCATTCAATTTTTTACATTAAAAAAGTCGCGATGTTGAAAAAAAATATGTTAATTTTATTAATAACTTCCTACTCAACATAAACATCGAATTAAATGTCATTCCGTGCAAAATTATGCAATGAAACGTAAATAAACATTTTTCCAAATAATGCAAATGTAACGTATCTTTTCTGTGCGTATTTCATGTGCGTTCTTTTTATGAATCAGTAAAAACGCATGTCACAAAAAATTGCTATTGTACGACAAGAAGATTAAGTTTAACACGCGGGGCTTCACGAAACCCATAATAGTGACAGAATATTCCAGAATACAATATAAATCTTGAATAAAATTTTTTAAAGTTGTAAAAAGTGTATTTACGGAACATCGCGTTTACGATCATTTCTTATCTACACCAATCAACTTTATATTTTTAGCCAAATTTCTTGTTCTTTTTTCAAGAAAAACTAGCTTTTTTCCCCTATACATACGATATAAGTTTTATTAAAGTAGAGGAATTTGTGGTAATTGATGTAGACTATATGGTAATTTAATCGTCAACATTTCCCAATGATGGTGCCAGTGAATAAGATTAAAAAATGAGATAGAAAGAAATGATCAGTTACGCGCCCATCTTAATGCATCTTTATTTCCATTGTAAACAATTTTTAGCCTTTATTTCTGCCTTATTTATCTACTTTTTGTCGTTCTTTAACTGTGTTATATATTAGTATATAAAATATTTATCTTTAAATAGCACACATGAATCACAATCATGTCCTTGTACTATTATTTCAAGCTTTCTAAATAAAGCCATCTAAAATAGTCTTCTATGAATATTGAGAATAGTAAAGTTGATGCCATTCTTCAAGGTTTGAGAAAGAAAATTGCAAAACAGACACATATGATTCATACATGCTATTAAAAGTTTTTCGACAAAGTAAATATTTCCTTTTCGTTAAATTCTGGCTTATCATGCATATTTATATATATATATATACGTCTATCTAATATCAAAAATGATTTGTTCCTATGGCGATTAGATTAATATTAATTTATGATGTAAAAAATATTTTCTTTCGTTCTATCATTTACTTTCATTATTTCATAATTTATCACTTTTATTTCATATTTTCATGTTTCAATAATAATGAAAGAAAATTGTTTTTTTGAATTTTTTATACATTTTGATTATCAAAACCGACTTAGATGTAAAATATTCATGTACTTATTTTTTTTAATTTTTCGTATTTATATAGGACAATAATCTTATTTCAATAGACTGGATAGAAGAATGAAAAGCTGTCGTTTCATTACCCTTTCCAATATACGCATGTCTAAACAGTTGCTACGTCTATCTTCTTTGCAATAGTAATGTCAGTAACATCTCTCGACATTTTTATTTCTATTTAGACGAGGGCGCTTTTTTGTCGATATTTGGTAGACATTCCCACAATGGATTCTCACAATATATGGACGACAGAAGACAGATGTAATATAGTTTCCTTCTCTTTCTTAACTCTCGTATTGATATTTCTCTTTTCCATAATCTTTTTTAATGTATATATTTCTAATTTTCAAGATATTGGATGTGTATACGCCATAAAAAAATGTTGAGTACATAATTAACGAAAGAATTTCTTTTGTCACATTGATTTTTAGTCTTTAAATGCATCATTTTCTATATTTGACAAATACTTCGATGAAATATAAACATATAATTATTGCACATATAACGCAAACTTCAAAAGATTAATTAAATTTATTCTTATATATTTCTCTCGATAAAAATTTCGTTTGCCATTTGCCTTTTCTTTTTCTCCGACTCTTCTTTCTTATAATATTACAATATTTTCTAGGAGAAATTTAAAATTTTGTTTAAAACAAAATAAGATATTAATAATTTCTAATAAATTATTGATTTAATGGCATAACAATAAATCAATTCTTGACCAGCATGATAAAATAAAAAAGAAAAACATACAATATTTTTCAAATAAAAACTGGTTTCTTCTTAATGCTTAATGCTAATGTTATAAGTATGTACGTATTTTAATATATATTATTACAACATTATTTATTACACAAGATGCGAATACAAGATTTCGACAGATCTAACGAGTATTAATCGAGTCTACAAAAGTTTTGGGATTGGATCGTACGTATCCGTTCTTCTATCTTGATATGATGAATAGATACGGGAGCGATAATTATAGCAATATATAATAACAATAGTAATAAAACAATATAATAATAAACGCTCTTCTCGTTCGCTACCCGATTTTCTACATACATATACATACATAAAGTTGTGGATTACAAGTGAATAAAACCTGCGTAAAGTAATTCACGAATAAATCTCACTGACGAAATTCACGGTGCTCCAAAAGGAGGAGAACAAGAAAAAAACTATCAATCATAAATACACAAAATACATAGGAGCTATACTCTCATCTCATTTATACATCGTAATATTAAACCCTCTTACGTATCACTTTTTCGATATCTATTCTTACGTCGTTGAAAAATTTGGCATGTGAATCGTGGCGAGATTTTAACGGGAGCTATTGCTAGACTCTCGAACAATATACGAGTAAATAGTGTAGAACCTTACCTTACGAATGCAGACAGGTAGTTGGACCTTGAAAATTTTATGTGATCGCTCTTCCCAATGTTAAAAAAGAGGAGAGGGTTTCTCAAGTGACGTATGTGTTTCTTCGACTTGAAGATATACAATCTCTTAGCAATAATTTTCAGTGGCCACAAAGTTATCTCGTAAAATACTCTTAAATCGTATATAGAGCTATGTACAATTTCATAAAATAATATTAATTTAATATATAGATTTCGTTTTTATATTATATAATATTGCAATATCGTTGTGTGTACGTGAGTACGTGTGTATGCATGGCGTGTATTTCATATTGTATAAGTGTTACAATATATTATTTAATTTAACTTAAATATTTCGTTTGATTATTATTCATGATGTGTATCCGTATGTTTGATATAAGAGGGTCAATCCCACATACTTTTTGACGAATAAAAGTGAATGTTGGCACAGACAGTGGCTGGTTAAGGCACTTTCGGGTGATTGATTCTCTCCGCAGTACCCTCCAGCATAACTATCTTATCGAATTCTTCCCGCCTCCTTCCCCATACTCTTCCTGCAGCCCTTCACTTATCTTTTCTCTCTTCGTTTGCTTTTACCTATACACGTCGCGCGTAATTATTATTCTCACATGACCGCGCGATTCTTATCTCCCGCTTAATTGCACGACTCTTTAACCGCTTTAAAGTAAGATACGCTGTCTCTGGTGAGCATTGGAGTGTAAATGGCGGGTCAAGCACAGCTCTCACAGCGGTTTCGTGAAGTTTGCCGGAAACATACCCTTTTCATTGGTGCCTTCTTTGATACCCATTAACCAACCTTCTTCCTGTAATTAACAAAAAATGTTATAAGAAAATGCATTAGAAACCTTTATATATATATATATATATATATATATATATATATATATATATACACACACTTGAATATTACACATCATTCTTATTTATTCGAAGGATTACAGACCTGTTCCTCGGGATCATCGTACTCCACAACGCGAATGATTTCACCAACGTCAAACGATAACTCATCCACGTCCTCGCGGCTATACTTGTAAGTGGCTTTAACCCTGTATAAGACACCCGGCGGCAGATTGTCGGTTGTCGCCCCTATAGAGAAATTAGCAGCATTTTCATATTCCGCCTCTAGAATGATCGAGTCCGCCCCATTAGTCATGGACCTGTCTGCGATTTCATTTGCATGGAGATTTTGAGAAGTACCAATTATAGGTGCAGAGTTTTTGTTTCGTTCGTTCAATTGTATAATTAACGTTTAATTTCACAACTAGGTCAGATTAACTACGATCTTGTTTCGGCAAGACCATGCACAAAGGGGCAGGCAGCGTACTACTATAATATTAACAATCATCATTAATCGCCATCTATTTTCTAATTCGAAACGATCTAATTAAACTTAATTTTATAAAAGCAAGCCAATCAATCATGAAATTATCATTTATTTTTACAAAATGATTCAATATTATTTATATAATTTTATTATTTTATTTCGTTATTTTTTTATTTTAATAAAATCTTAAGATCTCAAAGATTAATCTTTATTAATTAAGTATGTAGATATATTTTTAATATATGACAAAAATAAAGCTAAAAAATTGTCTTTGAGAAAATTTGAACATGAAGTCAATGTCATTCAAGATCTTTTGGCGATTCGATTGAACTCACTAAGGAAATTGTAATGAAAAAGAATACATTAAACAACACTGCGAAAGTTAAATTTGCAAGCGACTTACCGACAGGAATATCGTACAACTCTTCAACCTGTTTGGAAGGCGCAACTGTATTTTGTGGCGACGCATCCTGGTTATTGAGAGAATTATCATTGCTATTAGCGTTGCTATTAGCGTTGCTGTTAGCATTGCCGTTTATCTGGGTGGTCGGCGATGTGTCTCTGGCAACAGGCGTAGTATCATCCAAAGCTGAAACACGCGAAGAAAGCACACTCAAAACTGAATGCCGAGCCACAACACGGCCTTGTCAAAGCCTTTCGAAACGTTTCGTGTCCTAGTCTTGTTCTTAGCGAGGACATTACGGACATGCAGATATTAGTGTAACATACATGTAATTAGTACACGTACAACAAGTTCAACTTGAACAAAATACAACGAAATAATTACCTCCTGAGATATTGTTCTGCGCTGGCTGCGTGTTAATTATTAGGCTGAAACAAATCAGGGTTATTAGTATTATGTAACTAGTATAGTACCTCTTGGTTTTACATTTTGTATAATTACTACTCTATCATGTCACATTTTATGTAATAACTGTTTCAATATTACATTAGTTTTACAAAATAATTTTTTTTGCCAATTATCTATCTTTATTATAATGTGTAATCGCAGTAATTTTAATTTTACTGACTCGACGAATCTACTTACGATGAATTCGCATTAGGTGACTTCGGTGATTGCGGTTCCGTACTCTTCTTCAGTGTGTAAGATCCTCGCTGACTTTCGTTAGCCAATTTATCAACGATGGCTTCTAATTCGGAATATACCTAGAAACACAAGAATTAAAAAGAAAAAAATATGAGAAGGATGCTATAAAATTTTATGAATTTTTTAATTTTATATATTTCGATATATTTCGATAAGAGAGGGCACGATCAAATTTTCATTACATTTTTTAATTTAAAATTTGTTAAAATATAAAATTCCATAATATAAATCCTCCTTAAATTACTTTAGGTACCTTGGCACTTTCAGTGTGAAACACTTGTTCCGCGGCGAAGAGCGTTTGCAGATTCGTAACGAGAAAAAGAACACGTGAATCATATAATGCTGGCAGTTCATCATGCAGCTCAGAATTCAATTGCTCGTATGTACGTTTTGCCTCCTCCAGCAACTCCTTCCCCCGGGATACTTTAAGCTCATCTCTCTTCTTTGGATTGCACTGCAATGACTGGAAATTGTGTCTCTGACTGTCGTAATCCACTAGTTTACGTCCACGCTTGTCGACCTTTTTCTAGAAAATCAATGATTTTCATGAAAATCAATCCTGGATGAAACACATAGCAGCTAAATATATTTTATTATTATAATTTTCTGAATTACTGCAAATTATTTATCAAACGTAATTTTAATTTCAACATTACACAAAGTACTAAAAATAAATTTCCAGTTTGTACTTAAATTTTATTATAACATTCTGATACTTTTATGTGTGAAAAGATTAGTCTTCATTATAAAAGCAACTAACAAAATATTAATTATTAATATCAATAACCGAAATTTTATGAAAAAGAATTTTATGAAAAAAGAAATGTACAATAAAAATTTAAATAAATATAAAGACAGATTTTTACTTTCTATGGAAGATTGTGAGAAAAGAAGAACTTAAAAGAAAAAAAGGAATATTAATGAAGAAATTGTTTGATGCAACTACCAAAGCTGCGCAGGACGTACCCTCATCTCCGGGAATTGGCTTTGATATGTGTTGAGTGGTACAAGAACCTGGTCCGCGAGCTTGTGAGTGAAATCTTGCCACAGCATGTCAAGATTTTGTGCCTGCACGTACAACAGATCGTGTCCAGTCCATTGGCTCTCGTAGATCTCATTCAACGAATCCATGAGGGTCTTCGAGGCAGCCTGTACCGCTGCAAAACAAAATGCATCGTCGATTTTGCTTTCGTCGATTTAACTCACTTTTCATTTAATTATCATAAAAAAAATTTATTATTCTTAACAGAAAGATGTGCCAAGGCTTCACATAGAGATGGATAACGAAGGGGGACTTTTCTCGAATCGAAGACACCGCACGTAAGACGCGGTCGTCAGGAGAGAGAGACGGTGCTGTTTCGCAAGTCGCGTAGAGAAACTTTTTCACGCCGATTTTCCAACACAGCGACACGTGTCTCTTTACTTCAGGAATAAACCGCGCGACGCGGGTTGACTACTTTCCTGACCTACATCTAAACCTCTCCTAGTGCATTCACCTGTGGCGATAAGCCGATTGCTTACAAATTCCTCGCTTCGGCTCGCGCCGCGCAGAAGTTGCAGAGTGACTTTTATCGTTCGCGAATCTCATGTTAGTTACTCAGGTCGAATTGCAAAAACAAGGCGAGACAAGATGGTAATTTTTCATATGTAAATTGTAATATTTAATATTCACATATATTACGATAAAATTTTTAACGGAAGATCTCATTTAATTCAATTAACGGACGTGTTTGAAATTTGCATTTTTTATTTCTCCACACAGACAGATTAATTATTTTAATTAAATCCAAATATGACACACATATATATATATATATATATATATACGACATATTACGTTACGTTTTAAAATTCACCTATTAAAATAAAATATTTCACATAAAAATATCTACTTCTAGTGTATCTATGATGTGCGAGAAATTTATGAGCATTAATGAGGATCTCTGAGAAACCTTTAGAAAATAATTGTATAAATAATTTATTGTATACCAGATGATTTATAAATGCAAATTACAAATAAGCAGGTTGCTATAATTTTCAGCGTGATCTTTTTACCCGGTTCAACGAGTGACGCGCAGACGTCCTCGTTAGTTTCTTTTTTCATCCGGAATCTTACTTGGACTCGGAACTTGGACTCGGACATCGAGCGCGCGGTAATGGAAATCGCGAAAATTGTGATGAATCGTGCGACGATCGAATTCGCAACGCGTTACGGCCGTACTTTCAACATATTTCGCCGCGTTGTCGCGTTTATGACGTCAGGGGGAACTTCGTCGACGGCCTGACACCTGTTCATCGACATATTTCGCATGCGGGTATTTATGCCATGTTCCGTCCACCATAAAAGTGACAAGAGGAAAGCTAAAAATCGCTAACGCGGATCCTGCGCACTCCGAGATTAACACCTCCTTCAAGGAAGTCACCCGCGACGTTTGCCTAACGGGAAACGGATTCGATGCATCTTTTTCCCTTTCTTCTCGCACATTCTTGCCTCCACGAGGATTCTTCACCGGTTCCCGTAAAATTCGCGATGCCGAAAAGCGCGCCGAGATGTCCCTGAGAGGTAGAAGCTACTAAAAAAGTATGGGAATAACGACGCCGTCGGTGTCAGACCAGCCAAGCGTGGAAAAGTTGTTTGCGGTTAACACAATTCGAGTGGGAGGGATTAAAGATCGTATGACGTTTTGCTATTGATTTCGCGCGTGTTTGCACAGCCTCGGGTTGAGGTGTGAGAGAGAGAGAGAGAGAGAGAGAGAGAGAGAGAGAGAGAAAGAGAAAGACAATAGGCGCGCACCGTTCGGGCCTCCAGCTTCTAAAACGCATAATTCCCGGCGCATTTGCGAAACCTCAGGTGAAAACCTCACAGAGACCTAAAGAGATCTCTTTCCGCTAACTTAGCGGAAAATCGTTGCACGCGAACATCAGCCGACTTTATAAATCGCTAATAAATTGCATGCTGCATGACAATGTATTACAATGTATTTCTGCAACAACACAATATATGCGTTACGTATACGCGATTACTTAATTATAATTACGGCATAATTTTTCGCACGATGGATCACGGCGCTGTACACCAAGTGTGAAACCAAGTGCGGGGTAGAAATTCATTTTTCCCGTTCAAATTCGGATCGTTGATGTATGCATCTGCTGCATGAAATAATTATCTCGTCATCCTCGTATTCCGGAAAATCAGCCAACTGCCTTCAATCAATTTCCGAACTGCACCTTATCGATTGCGTAGCCCGACAATCAGGCTACCGTTTTAATATTTAACAATCGCGGCAAGGCCATCGTGTTATTTAATATTTTCGAATACACCGCTGCTGAAATGGAAGTGGGAGGATCGTGGTGTATTACACGGAGAGTAATTCCTTCCTGCCAGCCTCTCTCAAAGGTTTCGCCATGTGTCATGTACGTCTGTGTACGGTGTATTATATACCGAATATACGCGATTAAAATATTACATCGGTTCCTCTCGATAGTAATTGATGCCGATGAGCCTGCGCGGAACCGCCGGTCGTCATTCAATGTCCGCGTGTTATTCATCTGTCCGTCATTCATCCGAGAGACGATACGCGAATGGGAGTGCCGACTGACGGACGGCGAAAATCATTTCCCCGATTGCCAATGACAGATGCTGACTTTATAAGAATGTTAACAAGAATTAACTCCGTGCGCGTGGCAAAGATCTTTCAGCCGATTGTATCGGACAATGACAGAGTTATATTTATACGGCTTACGTAATTGTACAGCTTTACATAAAAATTTGTTTGCTTTTTGTTATACTTTCTGTACGTTGCGAAAGTTCTGCTATCGATTTTATATAAATTTTTGCAGCGTGTTGCAGAAAAGAAGAGAGAGAAAAACGCAATAAAACCGAGGCGTATAAATCAATTCCGAGCTGAGCACGTATCGATAGACGCATTTATCTCGTTCTCGCAAAAAAAAAAAAAAAGAGGGGGCAGAGTACGGAATTACGGAGCAAATAATTCAGCCTCCACGTGAGCTTAGCAACCGGGTCACGGCAATGCAAGGTTGCGCGAATAATTTCTTTTCTTTTTAACGCGCGTCGCGTTTTGTGCGAGTCTGTTAATTCAAGGATAAATGAAACATATTTTTTTACATTAAGAATATTACGATAAAAAAAATAAATTATCGCTTTCTTCGAAAATATTCATGAAATATAATAAGTATTTTTATAAAGAACTCGATTTTTTTTAACTAGTCGATATATATTTTAGTGATTTCTAATTAAATTTAGAAAAATCGCACGTGATCGATCGAAGAATCTACAATTGAGAGAAGTGTCGTAATATTTAAATCATCTATATAAATTTACAGTAGTTTTATAAATACATATTCAAGATACTAATAGTCAGCTTGCCGGATGAATAGTTATCGTCGTTCCTGCAGTGCAATTTGTATCTATATAGTTTGAATTTTTACACCTGTCTAATTGGCACGAGTAATTGTTAAGTAAGTGCTTATGTAAGGTTCTGATGCCTAATCAATATTTCACATGTTGCATACGCTGAATAGGTAATTAAAGGATAATTAAACTAATCATTCAAAAGTAATAGAATGCTTAATAACGGCGACGTGTGCCACCATAATATCGCCATATATATTGCAGATATAAAAAAATTTTCTCTATGACAAAACGGTTAAAATCCATATAAACTTGAGCATCCGACGCGAGTTTATCGATAATATTCTCTGTGTTGCGTGTAAAACATAACAAACATTAGCGCGACTAATAAATAGCGATCGCCATTTAGAGGAAAGACGAGTTAGTTTTGTCCCGCGAGACGACTTACCTCGAACACACCTGATGTAATTGTTGAACTCCTTTTGCAGTCTATTGGCGGAGTTCTGCTGCCTCGTGAAGTTCTGCAGGTGCTCGTCGAATATGTCGTCCGCGGTTCGATCGACCTTGCCCAGATTCTGAAGGAACTGCAACGAGAGAGAGAGAGAGAGAGAGAGATGCATCATCAATTTTTGATCACTTGTCTTTACATATTAATCATTGTCTACGCTGATCCAAAATCTATAAAATTAATACACAAATGATAATTTTATTTATAAAAATTATATATGCAATAATAACAGAATATTTTATATATGCGTTAAATAAAGAATATATAATATTTGTAATTAACATATAAAACAGAGATTTTAAGAGAAACATATAAAAGAGCGAAACCTTTAATATTTCTACAATAATGGCGTATAAAGTCGATAAAATACGCTCGTGATTTATTGAATCCGTCCATATTCATATAATTGAAAAGCCTTCCTGAAATTGAATAAAGCTCAAGTATGCATATGTGAACTTTCGCGTGTAGGTTTCTTCCCACAAATGTTAGTCAAATGTAAGTGTAAAATATTACCATGTAAGATGCTCAACTTTTCAATCTCAATATTTTCAAAAATTTCATCACTTTCCAGTGAACAAATTTAACTACTGAAACAATTTTGAAAACATGATTTTCCTACACGTTTTATCTTTTTACATTTCAATTCGTTTCTATATCCATTGTTAGCTCTTTCGAAGTAATAATGTCATTTTTTTTAGACATAATCGATCAGATATACTCGAACATTGATATAATTTCAACTCGAATATAACGGTTCAAGAATCGAAGATTTGAAGTTAAATAAATGCTAAATTAAACGCTGGGGATTTAATTTTTAATATTAAATACCTAATAAATCCTTAATCTTTTTGTTAAAATGGCTTTTATTTTTATGAAACAATTTATACGTTGATATTTATTATTATGAAAACGATTTCAGCTTGCAACGAATAAAAGCTTCACGCTTCATCATTATCGAATGCCATATATGTACATTTCTCGTGGTTGACTACAACAATGCGGGTGAACGTATGACGTATCGCAAATGAGGCCTTTGAACCGCGTTCGTCACGAAACGATAAACACCGCCTGCATTATCATCGCATCGTGTGGAAGATCTGTGATAATCGCCTACTGTCTTACCGCACCCTTTATTCAAACTTTAATTAATGTTACCTCGCGGATGTTACGTGCATTAAAACGCCGAAATTAGAGAACATCAAGCGCATAGAGATCCCGAGTAATAAAATATTTCACTACACTTCATAAATTTATTTATGAAACACATAACGTGTGCTTGAATCTTTATTAATTCGCTCGTAAAAATAGAAGATGCTAATATGGATATAAATAAAAACAACGATACAAATTTGTCGAATGTGCGAAAGTGGTTTGCATTCGCGTTACTTTCTCTCAACCTCTTCTGCCATAAGTTAATAAAGAAAATCTATCAGAAATCCTCCGTACGCCATTGCCATTGTTATCGGCAATAAGGCGCGACGTTGTGAAAGGATGCGGATGATGTAACAATAGCTATCGACCGCGGAGAAATTTCACGCCGGAATACCATTCCCCTATTTGATTTTGATTTTCATTTCAGCTCCGTGGCATCTGTTCAATCTTCAATGAGGAAAAAGAAGAGAGTTGCCCCTTCGGGAAATTATTTAAAGGGGATGCGCAATCAGGAAACTCCCAGAAATTCGATCGATCCGTATAAATTTCGAATCAAATTGTGATATCTAAAATGTAATCTATATAGAATATCTATATAGAAAAGTATTTGAGATTGGGTTTATCAAATTGTAAGATCATATCTCATATAAAGGTATCCTACATTCAAGATTAAATCTATTTGAACTCATATTACTTTATTGATATTTATTGATATTATTGATATTAAATTTATTTGAAATTAGATAATTTATCATTTCATCAATTAACTTCATATTTTTCAATATCGCCAGAATTTTAGAGATAACCCAGTATTTTATTTAAAAAAAAAAAAATAATTTTTATAGAGAACTCTAAAGTCGACAGAAACTTTTTTTATTCCTCACGTTCAATGCTAAATATTCTTTATTTTAACGTGACACAAAAGTAGTTTGACATTTCAAGGATCAGGGGGAGGGAGGAGGGGGTGGGGGGTCAGTTGGTGGAACGCAGAGAGGTGTACGCTGCTGGCGCCCATGTCGACCATCTCTCTTGGGCTGGGTCAGAAATCAAAGGCTGGAACGTCCGTGATGGAAATCGCGAGTCGGCCATTGCATAACCACCATCTATCGCCGACTGACTCCGTTCGCGAAGCCAGTGATCTATGCCGCGGAGGCGAGAGGTACGCCGACCTTCTGCTATATGCACGCGTCGCACGTCTCTCCTCTCGTCCCGTCCCCGGGGGGAAAACGGGAGGAACGGAGGAGATCGCGCGTTGTACCATCCAGGTAATTTCCGTTCTCCAGCTTCCCGCGAATTAATCCCGCCGTCGCTTACATCGCGGCCCGGCTCTTGTAACGCCAGCGAGACGGAACGACGACACACTCGTCGAACTAGTTCAGGCCCTCGTCACTTTAACCTTCCGTCATCCGGCACCGACCTCGAACGGGCATTATCGCAAATTTGCAAATTGCAGATGGTTAACGTACAACACGCTGAAGTATCGCGCGCGAGATAAACCTACGTTCGGAATGGTACGTACGGGATGATTAAATAACTCGGAAATTTTATGAATTTAATCGCAGCGCTAAGTGTACGTACGAAAGAGAGATTAGACCCTGTCTTTTCCTCTGAGAAAGTATATCGATATCGATTATCAAATTGCATAAATCGTAAAACGGATACTGTTTTCTTTTTTTATTTATCTGACCTATCGCGATTAAAAAAAAATCGCCATATGGTTCGTGACGTAACTCCTGGAACTGATATATAGAGAAATGGATATATGTTATGTTAAATATCATCTTTATCGTACGTATGAGTCTTTATGGACCTCAATATCTACAGATATAATTTATTGCACAGTCATCAATAGAGTAAAAAGATGCAGATATTACGCATATCTGGAAATGACATCGCAGTTGCGACATTAATTATAGAATTCCCACTTTAATTACGTTTTATTCGCTGAAAAGATCTAATAAAACGCATATGTCGCGTCCGGTATTTCTCCTGTTATCAGAGGCATAAACGTTTAGATTAATTCTTTCAGCGGTTTCTATGGCGTTATTAAAGTCGGTTAACCCGCGCAATGTGATGCTATTTATCGTGCGGCTTATACCAATAGAACGGCCATCTATAAGGAAATTATATTTAGAAGCACAAAACACAGATTTCAAAATAGAAAATTGCAAAGCGGCCTGACAATAATTTTTCTGACTTTAAATGATGAGATGATAGCGTAATGTTATATCGCTTTGTTGAAATTATACATAATTAACGAGATATAAGGTATAAGATAAAGTTGCAATTTTAATATATATTAATTTAATATAATTAATCGCAACATAGGCTGTCAAGTGTCTAAGAATGAGAGATTAATCCTATTAACTCGCTCATGCACTTTCAGGTCAAGATCATCCTGTCTGCCATATATAATTTCCTCGCAACTTTAAAGGTACTGTTCATTACTGCGATTTCTGTCTCGCTCTATAAAATTAAGATCAGCGGTGGAAAAATTAAGAATTTTTTCTTTAATTTAAATAAAAATATGATTATATCGCATATACAGCATATATAGGAATAAATTAAACACACAAACATTCGAACATTAAAACATTGTATTTAGATCAACCATTATCTGAAGGACTATGTATTTAGATCAATCAGAGTCCGAAGGTTTCTTTTAAGTTATCGGAGGTGTCAAGTGATACTATATATAATATTTAAAGAGAAAGGAGTTCAGAGTAATGCAATATTAAAATGTTTGTTGTTTTCGATATATAATACAATCCTTTATGAATCACCGTGATTGTCGAGAACGTACTCTCATCGCGAGATAAGCCACGGGCAAGTCCGTATATTAGCGGGACAGCAAAAATAAGCATTATCAGGGTGAGTCACGGCGATACTGCGAAAAATTTTGCCCCACAAGTTGCATTTGTAGACGCGGCAAATATAAGCAGATATACCACATCCTATTGGCTATACGGTATATCGGCTGTACCGTTACGCATCGTGATACTTGTTTCGCGAAATATTTGTTTTATGAAAGAACGAACGAGAAATGTAAACTTGTTATGCAAAAAGATAGCGTGTAGCTTCGATACGCCAAACTATTTTGTATCGATCTAAAAATCCAGGCGAAATTTACGTATATTTTTTTTCCAACGTGTTTTTCGCGCGAGAATCATTCAAGTTCGACGAAAGTCGTACATCTTGTGAAATCGATCACGATACCACAACCCTTATAAGCTGTGATTAACACGTGTAACCTGACTCTGATTTGATTGGCAGGTATTGATAGATTACGTTAAGCATCGCGCTCGACAAGACCTACTGCACTATTATGCGATGTTTTTACCAGTCCGAGAAAGACACAAGACACGATTTTTGTCACGAGCGCCTTCGTACCGTTATTCGGTTAACATAGTCTCCGTTCGACATCTTGTAGCAGGTGAGAAGGCTGAACTCGTTTACACGCGTAACTGACTTGTATATGTTATTGCAATTCGCGTATACGATTTGCGATACGTAATAGTTACGGACAGTACAAGTTCTGTCAATCATGTATCTGTCATTAGAACACCTGTTAAGTTCTGCAAATTTCATAAATTTTACACGGAAAGAACGGTTTTGCTAAAGCATCACACATTTGGCCAGACAAAATAATTTTATTGGACCATCAAAATTGCCATTATTATCATGTGAAAAAAAAAAAAGACAATAATACTGCAAATTTTTTTAAATACTTTAGCAAGCAATTTGAACATCCTACATAATTATTTTCAGATTTATGTCCAATCAAGTTTTCAGATATTTCAGGAACGTCATTCTTTTCGTGAAAAACTTACATAACTTATTTTATATTTTATTTTAATAAACTATACATGTATTCGATGTTAAATTATCATAAAATCCTTCTTTAACGATCTCTCGCCTGATTGAAGGTAACTATCTCTACCCAATTACGCCGCGAATCTAGAAACTTCTTTTTTTCCGAGACATTATCCTCGACGACCAATTATTCACTGCTTCCGACGTTTTCTGTATAAATAGGAAAACTTTCTCTCGCGCGATAGGTAATGCGCCTAACGGGAACACGGAAGATTCCTCGTCGTGACTCGTTCGACTCTTACGTCGCACGTCCCGAGAGGATTTACTTAAAATTCTGAGCCGGCTTTCCGGCGCGAATTTCTATTCTTGTCTCTCGACTCGGTTTTCCAGTCGCTCGATGCGACTGAAGCAGAGATGTAGATACACACGGTGTGTTATTTCACACGATAAGAATGATACATAGAATGAAAGAAAAAAAAAAAAAAAGAAATAACGCAATGCGACACTTTCTATTTTTTTTACGTGAAAAGTATATCGAATCAAATCCGAATACTTTGGAGATTTAATTTACGTCTCGTAACACCTTGCGATTAACATGATGAAATAAGAAGTTAAGTATCATAATGATAATAATAAGGGTAACGAATTCTTTTATTTTCTTTTTATATCTATCGGCAACTGAAAATAAGTACTTGCTACGGTCAAGCATTGGAACGTGACCAATTATATTATATTATAGCTGTCCTGTTATTGATACGTTCGCGTGTCGCTACTCTTCACGTGAAAGTAATGATACTAATTGGTAGTGATGGTAATTAATATAAAAAGATGACACATATAGATAGAATTAGAAAAAAAACTAGAATTCTAGGCTTTGAAATCGCTCAGAGCTACATTTATATATTGCATTAAGATGATTCTCGAAGGTTCAGCTACTTTTTTACGAATAAGTTTAACATTATTTTAACGGTTACAAAAAACAATGATAAATTTGCATCTAAGTACCGAGATGCTTTTGGACGTTGTATTTTTAATAACGCTGGTTCCAAATCCGACCAGACCCGGACGTATCGTTTCCGAAATAGATGGTCCTCTCTCGATTTTATTAATAGTCGAGCAGATGACGCGAATGTGCCGTTGCATCGCTATTATTGTGCCATCCTATGGCCCCGTTTCGCCACTTGCTGGTTCGCATTGTGCCTCCGGGAGATCCATTGTCGTAGGGACGCGTGTTGTACAAGAAAAATTACCAAGTGGTGGCAGCCGCGAGTGAAAATGATATAAATTATACTTTCTTGTGAGATGTTACAATGTCTAATTTCTCTTAAAGTGAGATAAAGATTTTTTTCAAATTAAAAAAAAAAAAAAAATTGAAAAGTGCAATAAAATATATTACGAAAAACTTTCTCTACTCCAATATATATTAAATGATATATAGAAAATTTTTAAATACAATTGTCACCTGTATTCAAAAATTCAAACTCTTTAAGCTCTTTTTTATTAAAATTCAACGCGATAGAATTTGATAAAATATTGCCTCTTGGTGCACGCGCAAAATCCAACGTGTCTAGAAGAAGCGCGGGGGGGCGACCTGTTAACGAAAGTGACGAAGCTTTCTCAGGGTCGCGTCGTAACTAGCGAGCGGAGCGATGTCTTTTTTTGGCGTTTCGCGGACGGTGTTCTCGGCCGGAGCCGGTCGCGGAGACCACCAGGAAGGAACGAGAGAAGTCGGAATGTTGGCGCGGAGTTCGGACATCAACCTCTCGGGCAGTCGGCCCGAGCGGCCAATCCGGCGCCCATCGGCGAACGGTAATTCGTACCCGTACATGCGTACATGACCCGCGGCTTGAACCCTTTCTCGCTCCCCAATGACGTATACAAGCACAATATCTTTCCTTCCTACTTTAGATACCTAAATAACATTCTTGACCACCACCTAAACAAGTATTTCTACCGTAAATAGATAATGTCCATACATCTTAACAGCTAAGGTCGAGTTTAAATTAACGTTCACGTTAAGATTTATAAATAAGTTTATAAATTAATAGTTGTATCAATATTTATTATAGTTAATCTTATTTTTTTGTTTGCCAATTTTGTCGCTGTTATTTATTTATTTTTTTGTTTTAAAAGTTAGGTTTTGAAGGCTAAACGAACGTGGGATTCGAATTTTATAATATGTTTACGGGTTTTTCCTTGAAATGTTCATTTGCTCAAATTTTTGCATAACCGCGAATTAAAGCGCGTAATGACAGGACGGATGCAGTAAATATGTGGTCAAGGGCTGCCGATTGAGCTGACGTATTATGAAATATTAAAATTACAATCTCATGCAAACTACCGACATAATCTGCCGTAATGACGTTCAAAATCAAAATAAAATTAACGCGCGCAAAATCGTAAAGTTAAAGATATTGTAAAACAGTTAGAAAATTTTTATTTTATGAGATATAAAAAAAATGCACTTTTATAACCTATATCTATAAATGTTATTTGTAACGTGTTTACATTAAGTTACCTCATTAATTCACATAATTGATCTAAACAATAACGGAGATACAAATCATACGATTCGTTAAGATTGCGATTTCGCATCAGGAGTTAATATCCTGTAGATAACAAAGTAACAATTACACGTTCGACTTAAAATCGCTGATACGCCTTAATAATAGACGTTGCTACCGATTTTCCCTTTAATTATATTTAGCCGTGTATCTAAGCCTGAGATTGTAGGTCAAGGCGGGAATTTTTACGAGCACTCTGTGCACCGTTAGAAAAAAGAAACGGTGCGAAGAATATGACTTGTCTATGAGGGGCGATTACAGCCGGTTGTAACCAGTACATCGCGATGTGCATCTCGGATAATATCGTAATAATCGCTGATATCGTTCATTACTCAGTTATATTATGACAATCACATCACATAACATACTGTCTTCGAATAGATAAAATATATGATCAAACATGATACAATATGCTAATTTTTAATTAGATTAATACTAATAGGAATTTTATATCTCCATATTGTATATTTACATATTATACATATTATATACGAACAGAATAACGCGCGTGTTATACCAGTATCGTTAGTAGAAAAGAGTCTTCTTTCTAGTGAAAATTTCGATATCCCTTTCGCTTTTTAATACTACATATCTTAGTAATCAATTAATCAAATTCAAACTCGGCACTAAGTGTATCATTAAAAGATCATATAACAGTGAGGACATATTTTATTATGCCATATAATTATCATATCTATATTTCTCTTTCTTTACGCTACAGATCGGAATCAAAAGTATGCCATTGCAAGATCGATAAAGAACAACATACAGAGAGAGAAGAAAAAAAGAAAAGAGCGCAAAGTGAACGGACTTTGAGTCTTGGTATCCAGATCATAGCTCGTATGGTGTTTTTTACGTTTTAAAAGAATCGATCTATCGACCGAAACGAATGGTATCTTAAGATACGATTTTGCAATGAAAAATGAGAACAATGATGACGAATAATAGCTAACTTTCGAACATGTACGAATCGAAATGACAATTGATAATATAAAACGCAACATTAAATAACGTTATCAATCTTTTATAAAGACGAAAGATCTTGAGATCTTTCTTACATAAGATTTTTTTCAATTTTTATTTCTATCATAGATAGGAAATAGATGAGAATACTTTTAAAACATACAAATATGCAATGATAATGGCAATGCCCACAGATTCAATTATGTTTTATTTACACCTAAATCATCAATATTCATTATATTCATAACGGATTTTTGCTGTCATTCCTTATAACGGGATTTCTGGCAAGACATTTTGCAGGGTCGGGCCGCTCTAAATTTACGGCACAGCAACCTTGTTGCACGTATCGAATCCCGGATTGCAACTGCAGCGTTGTTGGCCGTGCACCAGATTGGTCGATGTGCGTATCTACGCTTGAATCTAATGAAAAATAATTGAGAAAATTTCTGAAAAAATATCGCGGTCTTTCAATCTGTCGAATGCAATGCCCTATGGAGAAAATCATAAATTAATTATAATTTAAAGGAGAAATTATCTTATTTTTCAATTCAATAAACTGGAACTACCTTAATAAATTTATGTATTAAGTACCTCTTTAAAATACATGAAAAATTCCGCATAAAATCTTGCAGGATTTTATGCGGAATTATTTAGAAAAAATTGAAGTTCCCAAGCTATTAGCTGTCAAGCTATTAAACCAAAGTTTATCGCGATAGTGCTGTTACGCATATTCATTATCAAATATCTATAAATTTTCGTTTCACGCACGCACATATACACGCAAACATGCCACGTACCTATATATGGCATATTTATCTTTGAAAGTTCGAGATGGTGACTGGTAGTTGGCTATCGCTTGGCGTTACCTAGTTTTTAACACGATGGCATTTATAATTGTACAACGGAGATATAAAGATACACGGCGCGCCGTTATCGTCCTTGCGAAGGAGCTGCATTCGTACAGCCTCTCCTTTCTTTCTCACCTAGTCCAGGCATCTCGGCTGGTTGAGTTAACGGAACCATTCGGATGTTTAGTCCATCCCGAACTGGAACCGGCCGGAGCCGGTCGAGAGAGAGAGAGAGAGAGAGAGAGAGAGAGAGAGAGAGAGAGAGAGAGAGAGAGGGAGGGGAGATACGAGGAATGGCGAAACAGCTGATCGATTATCTGGCCTCTTAAAAGGCCGATATACTCAAATTTAATTTGCCGGTACTGTTACTTAGTCTGTATCCAAATACCACGGGTATCGACAGCCGCTTGTGGTTACACGGAATGCGCCATAAAAACTGCATCTTGAGCATAAAGTGAATATGTGTATAAGTGATATTCTTTATAAGAGATAATTTTTTCGATGATATCTCAATATTTCTAACCAACTCAATCGATGACAAATCAATGATAAATTAAATCTGGAATTTTTAATTTGTTATAATTATCAATGTAAAATGTAATTTTTAAGAAAACGTGAATAAATATGTACATCAGTGAAAATTAGATACGTAACCGTTATGTCACAGGTTAACTAACTCGGTTGAGAGATTTCATAGCTGGCTGCCTTTTACATATAATTATGGCAAGTGAGTCCTCGGAATGTGACTTAGACAATGAGAATGGGTGGCGCTCGTTAAAGCTATAGTTGTTGTAAGGGAGAGTGGCACGTGCAAAAATTACAACGCTGCGCAGGTAGACCAGACGACCTTACATTATTAGATATACGCTCGTTCCATTGACACCAAACTGCTTTTATCACTAATCTCGTTAATAACCGGATCCCGAGTCGATTGCGATGTTCACGTATCTAATCCTTTAATTTTTTGAAACGATAAAATATAGGATATGTAATATGACGTTGTCTGATCTTATCTAGAAACCTTCATTTATAGAGGGGTTTTGATTAATCTGTTATTCGATCCTTATCCAGAAGTATACAGTCGAATTTGCCTCTTTAATCTCTTGACGTAATCATTATTTAAGAAATAAAAAAAAAAATATGTTTTATACCAAGAGATTTCAATCTTTTCTATCAATCATAAAAATATATAATAACAAAATGTAGTTAACGTTATTTTGCAATTTATTAAGAACGTTATGCTATTGTTTATAAGAGTGGATACAATACGGCAAATTTATTTTAACTATGATATTTAAATTGTTAGAAATTTCCTAAGAAGTTGATTAATTTGAGCAACAGAACCCGTTTATCCTCTTTCGGTAGACAGACTTGCGTATTTGCAATGCACGCTATATACGATGCCACCAACGCGCAGTATGCTAATTAGGCAGGTAATAGATGACCGCCGTATTAGGTACGATGAAGTCGCAGGATGATGTTTATGAAATCATCATGCACAACTGGTACTTATTTGGTTCCCAAATTGTGGCAATCCGCGCAATCCCTTTAAGGTTTACTTAAGCTCGGACTAAGACTACTTATCACGAATACGAGCACGTTATGATAATTAGTAGTTACACACGTGATGCCAGCCACTTGTCCGTGCAACGTTTAATTAAGCGCTTTACAACCCATACACCAAGCCATGTTATTTAACAATCATCAATTACAATGAAAATAAATATAAACGTTCAGAATATTAGAATATTCAGAATGTTAAATTGCAAGCTTAAAATGTTAAGTATAGAGAATTAGAAAGTTAAATATGTAATTAATAATTTAATCTTGGATTTATTACCAGAGAGAGACCGGTAAGAAAATATTTCTTGCGACTTAATTCAAGTTACTGCAAATATGCACAATTTATTATAAGTGATGCAATTAGTTGCAAGTGTGGGGCAACAACAACGTCGTTCTAATAATTGCGTACAACAACTGAAGATTAGCGTCTCGTGTCTGTTTTAAGACTAATTCCTTCTTAAAACACAATAGATTAATGCGATACCAAGGTCGAGTGTTGATCATATAGACATCTAATAAGGCATAATAAGCTTTGACTAATGATTTGACGTCACAAACTTTGTTTTCAAAGATGTCTTGTCGTATGCAAAATTTTACACAGAATTTTCCACGTATTTATATACAACACTTAAACCTTTTAATTTTACTTGAACTTAGTGACTGATATTGACGCGCTTGATTCGAATGTATCAATGTCGTGATAACAAACTGTATTAATACTAAAAGAGTTGCAACATATGCGGATGAAGGCTAATTCGATTAGCACGCTTGATTATACTGCTGCAAATAACAAATAATAAATTGAGCCATGGCGAGATAATAGGGATTCCTCTCAACTATGCGATCTGAAATTCTATAGCTGGTATATAACGTGCAAGGCTGCTCATTCCAGGAGCACAGGTCAGCGCGTTTTAATTATTCATCAACAATTTGTGTCTCACGGTCTCACAGCTGCTAAAAATTGTCCAGCACGATGCGTTATACTACAATTCTCCGCACATTTTTTTTCTAGAATTTCTAGAAAATGCCTGCTTCTTTAAATCAGCTTATAATAATAAACGAAATATATTTTTCTATAAAATTCTTTGCGATATAACCATAAAAATAAACATATAATATATATAATTTAACTTATTTTAAATAATATATTGTGTGTAATTATCAGAAATTTAGAGAGTAGGAAAAATTGAATATTCAAATTTTGCTTAAAATATATATAAAATTTATTAGACAAGAGGTTACCCGAGTATCGTTATATAAACTACGAGAATAAAAGTAATCTTTTTTTTTCGTTTACTTAAAATTTAACAATGTTTGTCCAAGCGGTTGTAGACATGATTAGGGATTTCACAGCGATACTTTTGTTCGTAAAAAGAATATATATCTTGCAAAATCATCATCGTAGTCGACTCGCGATCTGAACTAGTTGATTCGTTCTGCATGCAGCTCAAATTCTCCAGTGTGCTTAACGCAGCTTAACCGTAATAAAAAGCGGCCTTGATAGCTCGTGCTGCACGCCGAGTGCACGGAGGGTTAAGGCACGTCGAATTTTAAAATTTAAAAATTTCTAGATCCAAAACAAGGAATTTGTGAATCGACGTGTTCACAAGTTTATAGGTGTAAAGTTAAAAAAAAAAATTTTAATTTCGAAAAATGGAATCGAGAATTCGATAATAATACATTTAATCGTCGTTATTGTAATGAAGAATCTGCGAATCTAAAAATCTAGGCAACTCGATCTAAGGTAAAGAACTCGTGTATCGATTAACATGTTAATTCGGTACTGATTCGATTGGGTTTGGAGAATAGAGATCGAGACAGATATCCCCATTGTCGGGAGTGCGAGTTGATCAAACTGAATTGCCTCGACGATGCGGCACAGTGCGAGTAATCGAGTGGCAACCGCGGCGAAGGTCGAGCGCGATTATGCGCTTCATCCGCGAAACGAAATTATCCTCACCTCTCGTGAGTGACCCGACCAAAGCGTTATGCATATCTGTCTCGATTTGTATTCTCCAAATCTAATCGAATCAGTACCGAATTAACATGTTAATCGATACACGAGTTCTTTAGATCGAGACACCTTAGATCGAGTTGTCTAGATTTTTAGATTCGCAGATTCTTCTCGTTACAATGACGACGATTAAATGTATTATTATCGAATTCTCGATTCCATTATTCGAAATTTAGATTTTTTTTTTTAATTTTACACTTATAAACTTGTGAACACGTCAATTCACAAATTGTTGTTGTTTTAGATCTACAAATTTTAAAATTTTAAAATTTGTAGATCCAATCTGAAAGCAGTTAACAGCATTTAATTTCCTACAATCTTTAATATTATAGTAGCAATTTTACGTTTTTGCTCGAGGTAGATATCAGAGGGAGATATTAATTAAATTCCAAATGTAATATACGCAACTGCCTCGGGCTATCTACGATTTCACGTTTATCATAAACCCTCTCTGACTACCATAATCCAACCGGTATTATTACAGTGCTTCCTGATTCCGCGAATTCACGGACTATGTCCAAGTGTATGTAGCTGCGGATTCGAGGGTAACGCACACAATCGCCACACTCGATTCTCCTAATTGAACGCAATCAAATTTGTCGGCTACGCCGCGCCGGTCGGCTGTATTCATCGAGTCATCACCCTCACGAAACGATACAATTGAAATTTCGTTCCCTCTCACGCGGTAAAAAATACTCTCAGCGCCGCAAGAAGATGTCTATTAAGCCTAGCCACTTTGAGACAATCGAATTAAACATGATAGACACGCAAGAGAGATATTAAAATTTTTATAATTCGATTTATTATAATTCGCATTCAACAAACTGAATGAGACAGAATATGTGTATTGTTTGTTACATTTGTTATACAAAGTGAGGGCAAAAGTGCTATGTGGTTTCTTTTATATACGTACATTTAATTTACATATTTTTTAGACAAATTTTAGAGTGCCGTAAACTGAGATGAGAGACTTTAATTCAAAGATAAACAGATGAAAAAAAGAAAAGATATATTTCTTACATAAATATATTTTTTTTCTTCAAATGGGTTAATCATTTTAATAGGCTAAAGTCACTTCGGCTTATAGTACTTTTAAAATTAGATTTTTATTATATGACAAATCTTTTAATTAAATGTATTAAAAATTAAATTAAAACTTATTTAAAATTATTATATAAATCGTAGACGCTGAAATTATTACGAGTTAAATCTAGGATTAGCCAGAACTGATTGAGTATTTGGACTGTAAACGCCACTTCGCCACTGGGTTAAGCACCACATCAAGATTACATGTCAGTTCACACATCAGCTTTCGAGGAGACCAGTAGAAGTCTGAGCCAGGAAAAGTACCTGTCTAAATCCAGACTCAGCCACTTACAAGCAATTTAGTGCACAGATGCGTCTATGGGAGAAAACCGAAATAGATAAAAACGAAGGTATAGTTCACGTTTACCTTGAATATAAAAATACACGTACTTTTTAAATTACTTTATTTTTGTCCCTCTATCGCAAATCACGACTTCTCGAATTTATATTCTCAAAAAGTTTCAAATTTATTTTGAATTCAAAGAAACGTGACGTGAATTTTAACAAGATCGCTCCCGCGCAGAGACAAATGTGTGTTACGTAAAACGAAGACTCGATATTTGATACTTTCAGACAAATTCACGCTAAACGTTCTCATTGAAAGTATATTCGGGTATTTGTCCGTCGTCTTTACTTTTTTGGCGGCTGACAATGCGTCTGGCGTGTTCTCTAATATTAGAACTAGGCCATAACCCACTATCGTGCACAAAAACATTGATAATATATAATGTATGATTATTATTGAGAATTTCCATTAGACAAATTAAGTTTACTCGCTTGATAATTGTCACATTGGAGGCAAGATATATGGAACTTTTAAACAATTAAAAATCAAATTTGATTGTTAACTATTGGATATAGAATGCAAATACTGGGAACTGGGAACTCTCTGTCGCTAAAAACCACCATTATCCTACGAATGCCCGTCATTTGTCTTGTGCTCGGCCATTAACTTCCCTTCCTCCATAATTTCGTTTGCTTTTCCTGGGGGACTGTCACCGTTAACGATTTATTTGTCTTTAGTAATGTATCCACTTACGGTGCAAATGGGCGTAACCTGCATGCGCACGAAGCGTGCTATTAGGCAATTTTGCGTTTTAGCCACGGCAGGATAGAGTCCCGTTGAAGATTAATGGAATTACGCAAGGTACTTCCGAAAACTAGATAATAGCGACAAGATATTCCCGACAGAAATTTTAATATTAACTATCGTATGTATTCCTATCGTTCTGCACTTTCTATAATACATTACAGTGTATACAGAAGACAACGTCACTCGAGGATACTTGCCGATCTTTTCCCTCCGTCGATCAGATGAAACAGTTTACACGATGGGAGCGTGCACTCAAGCGACTAACATGGTTGATAGATGCAGTTCAAATCAACGTTTGATTTTCTGCATCTAGACAGGTAGACACGTCTAATATCCGGTTAACTAGCTCTGCCCGCGGGATTACGTCATAAACCGTAAAACGCGGTGTAATCAGGACTTATGTTGTCCTACCACAAGCCGAGTTTCATACGCTCGCTCTGAATTTCACGAGCTCGTTTCGCGACCAAATCGACGGCTTGATGGCGAACGCGTTGCAGTGACCGCCATGGGGATCAGTCTGGATAATTCAAGTGCGAATCAAGTATGCAAATCGAGAAAACTCGCATGCATGACGCATCCAGGCGTCGAAAGCTCGATGGAAGGATCGAGAGAATCGAGAGAAGGATTGGAAAAACCATCCAAGACTATTATCATTATTCTCCTTAATGGAAAAAATATATTTCATAAAAAATATATTTCAAGCAATTTAAAGTAAATCTATGAAGAGAGAAAGAAACTGATTGTAAACGAGGGTAAACTCCAATTCCTCAAAATGTGAGATTTTATATATATATATATATATATATATTTTTTTTAATTATCATTATCATTATAATTATATTACTTATAAGTTATTTCCTTTATTATATTTCCCTTTCAAAGCCGAAAGGCACGAAATAAATATATATCTATCTACTTATAAGTTATCTTGCTGTAAAGAAATATGAAAAAGAAGATTTAAAGAGTTCCTTTCATTTTTTTTTTTTTTAGTTAATTCGTTTTTTTATATAAAGTGATATAAAAATAAATAAGATTACTGCCGCACTAACTGTCTAAACAAATAGTCGAGCAGAAGAAACAAATTCTCGAAGACGTGGCGTGTTTTTCTACACCAGCCCGCGTCAAAGAGTTTAAGCAAAATCGCGCGCGATCGCGATCTATTTTCTCACGGCGGCGCCGTGAATCCGCATCACGTCGAGTCGCATGGATCAAATCCACGTAGATCTAGATCCGCCGTGCTGCTGCTAGCGCGTAGCAGGTGATCGCGACCTAGATTCGCAATCCAGCTGGTTGGAACGAGCGACGGACGATTTTGTTTCATATCCGCTTTCGAACTGCAGACGAAATGAATCGCGATCTCTCCCTCCCGACGCGATCGCACCTTTGTCACTTCCTGTCACATGCCTGCAATTCGTATGCATTTGACGTGTGTCGGCCATGAAAACGACAGTTGCAACGACGAGAGTTCTCGCGTGACTCAGGAAGACTTTCACATCAGCGTACGCGAAGATATTGAGATATTCGGAGATCAGATCCCGTTTCTTGATCGGATCCATTTCGCATGCTGATAACTGATTGCTCTATGCTCAAACATTCGCGAGTTTTCGTGTCATCGGGATATGTAACGGCATTTTCCAGCCTTATCAGCGCTCAAATACCGGAAGTCTTGCGTAAGAATTCGTGAATCAGCAGGAACGATAATTTTATATAAATAGCGTATACTGTTTCACTCTGATATTATTCTCGCAATTATTATTTTTGACATTATAATTTAATAAATAATAATTGTATTTTTTGTATACAATTCATAAACGCTAAGATTAAGATTATATTGATTCAATATAGTACGATTGAAATTTTTATCTTATTCTGATCTTATGTTGTGATATCAAATGATGTCATGGAAGTTCGTAGAAATCTGTTTATATAACATTATCTTTGTTCCTATTCTTTCTCTTCTTAAACGATTTTTCTTTCTCTTACGTCTTTTACGAGGACTTTGAAATCATCGATCATTTGAAAATAGACAGAATAATATAAAGCTCCTAATATTTATGTTTTAATATAGAAAAATTTAATATAAAAAAATAATTTTTTCAGTGCTAATCTAAGTTTATTTATTATTTAATTTTTTTAAATTATGTTACATGCCTTATATTTAATATTATCATAACAACATGGAAAGATTGTATAAAAAAATTTAGTTTTTCCATTATTGACAAATAAATATCTATATCGAAACTTATTTTATACTTATTCAGAAAAATTCATACTTTAAATTATACAAATTATGTTGTATACAAGATCTTGTTAATGTTAATTTAGGTGTGGCACTTAAATTTAAAAAAGCACGCAAAGAAAAATAAGATTTTATTACCTTGTTTGTTCTACTGCATTTGCAAAAAGAAATACAAATTCGCTATTCACGAAAAATTTCCTGTTGATTGCTAATTTATTATAAATGGTGTATCCTTTGTCCTCTCGATACTCGATACTAGTCAGAATTGACGTTCTACTGTGAACTTTGACGTTACCATCGTATAATGTCATTACTGTTTATTTTTATTTTTTGTATATCGATTTATTTTGTATATCGACAGAATCAAATCTGACAAATGTTAGCCGTTTAAATATCACACAACAATAGCGTCATGCTACTTCGTGCTACTTCTATCACCCGACATATCGCATCACTGCGGCATTTCAGAAGACAATAAAAAATATACGTGCAATCTTCGGAGAAAATAAGGTATACTAATTCCAATTAACGACCTTAACCTTGCGCACCAAAATTCCTCAACGGCTTAAACCTCGTTTCAAGGATTTCAATCGTTTCTGGAGGATTTCAACGATCGTTGATACAAATGGACCATCGTAACGCCGCGAGGAAAGATTTGGAGGCCAGAATATTGAACCGGTACCGAAGAATCCTGTTCCACAGGTGGCTGTAACAGATCTTTGCTCAACACCGACGCGTCAGGGTTGCCTTACGAGTTTTTTCGAAGCTCAAACAGATTCGTGCTTCTTTGTAAATAATCTTTCCTTATCTTGTTATACAGATGTGGTTAACCGTAAGCAGAGAAAAATGTAACAAATTCCAATAAATCTCACAGAATTTCGGAAAGTGATATCAAAAATAGTCGTTGAAAACTTTCATTTGGTTCACTTGATTTCAGTTTGAAAAATTTTGCTTTTAATAAAGATATGGATAAGTGAAAAAAAAAAATGCGAGGAATGCATTGAGTTATTTCTCTTGGAATAAATAAACCAAGCTTTGCTTGTTCAACAGAAAATAGGCGAAAAACCGGCATAAAATGCGTTGAAAATTGGTAGTCGCAAGAATCGGAGGTTATTAATACCCTTACGGTACAACGTCATTCGGAACATCGTGTTTTACGCCCGCGCAATATTTCCATAGCCACGTATATTGCACGTGAATTGTACGGTACGTGATGTAAGAAGGAAATGCCGTCATCGAATCTATCCTTAACTTAGAACCAATAAAAAATATCAATTTTGGCTTTATAACTACTAATTCAGCGCTGATGGTATAATTATTAAATGCTAATTATATAATCACATAATTCACTTCTCCTGAATTTATTGTTCCTTTTTATTTAGAAAATTCATAATAACGTTAAAAGTGCTCATCTGCGTAAGATACAACATGCTTCGAAAACAATTAATGCAAGAAGCACAAAAAAACTTCGTATCAAAAGCTATTGTTAATTTCTTATTTTTAGTTACTTCATGTTGATGTATTTGGAATCATTAGAAATTTTCGATATTGATTTCCGATTTTAGAGCAATAAAATAACAATTAATCTGATATTTGTTTTTTTTATTATCATTCATTTTTCAAAGGCGTTATTTAGTTATAATTGCAAATTAATACTCTTGACGTTGATTACTTAGTAGAAATAATAAAATCGAAATTATAATAATTGTTAATCTAAATTTCATTTAGTACAAAGTACAAATTTTATCGTAAATTTTAATTAAATTCGGAAATATAAAATAAATTTATCTTATATCTCTATATAAACTTTCCAGAAATTTTTAAATATATTAATAAATATTATACTTATAATTCTACAGTTTTTTTTATCTAAATCTGCTAGATGTCAATCTATTAAATAGATTTATATAGATTTGTATAGACAAATAATTTTGTGAGAAGAATTACGTCAACGAAAACAAGAAAAAGAAAGGAAACAAGCATCGTAATGACGTAAAAACGCGTCGTTAGGAGTCAGACAAGAGAAGCAGGAAAGAAGAACGAGCGCGATGTAGAAATGTGTCGTTAAAGGCAAGCAGTAAGAACAAAAAATATGACATGAAGGGTGACGAGAAGCAGAAAGAGAGTCTGAGAACGACAACCATCTTCGTCTGCATTTGTCGTGAGCCGTATTTATAACGAGTCCACTGGACTCAGGCCAGTATTATCGACTCCCGACGACGACGATGTTTCAAAGAGATTGTGCAAAACTTTGTCGAAGTGAAAAATCTTCACAGTAAATGTTACGCAGATAAGTAACACCGAATGTATATTTGTATGTAAATTTGGGATACACACATACAGACACATTTGTTTTTCGAAATTTTAATAATTTTGATAAAGTGATTGCAGGAAACAACTATTTCAAATCTTTACAAATCTAATAGAAAGATTTTAATTGCAAAAATGCATTACATTCCATAATAAAATTCGTGGCTACGTATTAAATGTTAAATATCTAAGATACAAGGAAAACAATGCAACACGAGAAAGGAAATTAATTATATTTATTGCTTTCTTTGCTTCAAATAAATTAAAATTACAATTCTGCGAATTATAAAATATGACGCATGATGAACGGAATAGATATATTTTCCTTAAAAAGTTTTCTTGATTTTTCTTCCAATATTAGCTTCAAAAAACGAATGAAATTTTTATGAGGCATTCGCCTCATTAATAAATCATGGAAGGGGATTTGGGGAGAGACGAAAGGAATGTTTGGCGCACAGTGGGTGTCGCTAATTTTAGTAGAAAACCAGAGCGTCTATATGCGATGCCACACAGGTCAGCGTCTGTATTCGCGACTGTGATAGACGCGTTTTCATCATAAAATTGCAAAGCACAACGGAGATGAAAATCGGTTAAGGAAAAAAATCGATAACATCGGTAAATTCGACGCGCAGAAAAGATCTTAATCATTGCGAATAAAAACTTCCCATAAAAAATTGAACCTTGAGTCAACCGTTGTTATTTAAAATCGTGCGACGACAAATTCGAATGTAATCGTTCACAATTATTTTGCAAATACTTGTTTTGCAAAATATTTCGAGGAATGATGATAGCTTCATTAGGCTAGTGTATTTCAATGGAATTTTATTTTTTTTTTTCAATGAAACAAGTGCATGCGCGCAAAGCTGCAAGGGTTAAGCGCGTGGTCGATTGCCTTCGCGAAAGAGAAACACTCACGCACTGTTATTCGCGACGTTATGTGTGCACCGCGGGACGCCTTTCTATTTGAGAAGAAAGGTCATTTGGACGCTCATCCCAACTGAGCCAACCTTTCTTTCGATGCACTTTACGCGAACGCTTGGACTCGCTTGGACTATCTCCAAAGCGTTCTCCAAAGTAATGACGAAATAACGGAGACGCGCGGCAATTAGCGCTAAAGTAATTAACGTAAACTCAAATCGCGCGGCGATTGAGAGATATAATCCCATCTCACTTCACCTGGCTTTTTCGGCTTCGAGATAGCGCAAGTTACGTGCTTACTTTCGTGTCGCAAGATATAAAACCAATACAAAAAAATATACTCAGGTAACTTGCGTAACGCATAGAATGCTGTTACGCACGTTGCACTCAGTAATGCGAGTCGAAGAAGCGAAGTTACATCGCGAGGTAAATTCGAAATTTTGATACGCAAAGTCGAGGTTCAATAAGAATCGATGAAAATTACACGATTAATATCGAATTCTAATTTAAACTCTCATTTAAATAATATAATATAATATAATAGATAATATAATAAATATTATAAAATACGTATTATTTCTCCGTAATTATTCCATTTATTTTGTTGCTGGTAAAAATTAACTTATCTAAGAAAATCGAGAATCGAGAATAGGTATTTGATACAATCTTTTCTTGAATAATGCTGACTATACTTTTCTCGTATCATTAATCAGTCTGACGTAGCGAAATCTAAATGCATTCGTGATTCGTTATTCCGAGTCTAAGCACAGATTACGTTTTTATATCAAGTATGTATATTATGCATGACTATATGCATGACTATATAGCAGGCAGGATATTGAGGAGCTTATTAGATATCTTGGTGTATAATCATTTAAGTAAAATAGGTCCAGATTGTATCCCTATACGTAACAGAAGTGAGAGCAGTTACGCGCACCAAAAATTATAAATAATTATATAGCGAATCAAGCCGAAACTAAAATGAAAAAAAAAAAACTGTGAAATTAATAACGAGTTATAAATATCGCAGTTTATTCGCTCGTTTAACAGAAATTTGTTCAGGTTTCAAACAAATTCAAAAACAGGTTTGAAAGTTACTTAAGCAAGATAGGCCCTTGCCAAGGATCACGGAAAGGCCAATAGACGTTTAAAAATTTCACTTCTATGAACGGATCGACAAATAACTGTGATTAAAAAAAATACAACGCAATATAATGCGCCGAAGAAATATTCTGGCTGGGGCGCTCTGAGAGTCACTTTTACAGCGCAATGGAAACGTGAAACGCCGCGAAACTCGAAAGCGGGGCCTCCAAAAGCCACGAGCTCGTAGATATATTTGCCGACTGTCACGGGGCGTCCGGGAACGCGTCTCGGAGACGAGAATAGTAGCTGTCTTCTCCCGGTCGCGCGTTGGGATACACTTAGAAATCTAGCGGGTCTAGGAGAACGATTATGACGAGAGAGCTCGACCAGAAAGAGGCTTGTCCTCCGCGCCTCCGTTGAAGAAATGCCGGCGACAACCTTATAAGAAACGGCTCCGGCGTTTAGAACTCTGGCTGGCGGAAATAGACATCCGGAAGCCAGCGGACGACAGTCGCAGTCGTAGGAAATCTGACAGATCTGACGAGACGAGATTCCATTTTCTAACGCGTCAAGGAAATCGAATCGAACTGATTTCATAATGCGTCGATATTTCGAGGCGTAAAAACAGCGCGAGACAGCGAAACAGCCGTGTATTTAAAGGGCGAGAGACAAGAAACGTTCGTTTCGTTGCGGTTTGCGAACGCGAATGCGAAATTCTAATACCGATCTACGATACCGCAACTCGCACTTCTGCGGTACGACAGAAGACATGTCCGTACATCCACTGCGGATTTAACATAAAACGTGGTTTCTAGTGAAGAATGATGCAAAGAGTAAAGTACATAGAGACTTATGCTTAAAATTATTTTTGCATTATTTCTACAAGATCGAGATTAAAATTAATTCGCTAAATTAAATGATAACACAAAGAATTTAGTTGCGTTATGATAGAAGTAAATTCAAAGTATTATAAATAATTCATAGTATTAAGTGTCGATAATTTTTTCTACTGATTTTCAGCGTCAGTTGTCAACTTTATTTTTTTTTTTTTAATTAGCTTTCAACGAGTTTAACGCTTGTGCGCGTTAATTAATAATAGTATTGATACGCAAATTGTTGATAGTAATTACTTAATCGTGTAAAGGCCCCTTAACAATCCTCGGCTCACACAAACTTTCTTCGCCTCGAGTATCAGCTGAACCTTTTGCATGCGAGTGCCGATACGTGCGATCAAATCTACGGCGTTATCTCTTCCTACTTTGCAATGCGCGTGCAATTCCCGTGAAAAAAATGCCGGCTACACTTAATCCTTTCGCTGCTTCTGGCGGTGCGACGTAATCCTCAAGCATTTTCGACTTCATTCCTTCGGCGGCTAAATGGGTTACACACGTGAGAAAGTATACGATGACTATTTTATCAAGCGATAGTTATCAAACGTACGCCCGCATATAATATATAAGTTGTAGAAACGATTATAATTTACGAAGGCAGGTCGGTGGAAACGAGCTAATACATTTTATTATTCGCTTCGTGAACAGAGAGATTATTTTTATAAAACGCCATGATTAGACTGCTCTGCCGATTATCTACGAACGATCATTCGTTTAAGAGAGATAATTCATTAAGATTATTCAGAAAATTCTGGAATATTAGAAAAACAACAAGACACACGGGTAATATACATTATTAAAATTGATTTAATTAAAAAAACATGATAACAATCCCGGACTAATGCAACCATAACGCAATTATGTTGAATCGTTTAATACATCGTGCCGCCAAAGTCGCAGAACAAACATCTTCTACGTGTTATTCTCTTCGCTTGTGTGTTATAAATACTGTGTAAATGAACTTTTCTATCTGTGTTGCTCGAAAGATATCGGTTATTGCTTTTCGTCGTTTTCAAGCAGATAAGACTATTATCAACGCCATTAATGCTCTTTATCATTCACGAGTTTTTATGCTGTAAATTTGAAAACTAATACCTGAACATGAAACGTAAAAGCGTTATAAAATATTGAGAGAATATTTGTAAAATCTTCGTGTTTTTATAAGATTTTTGTTAGGAAAAATTTAAACACTCTAATCTTTATCTGTCTCGATTCGAACCTTCTTCTCGATTTGGGCAGGAGAATAACAGACTTCGCTATAACAGCTTTTAGACCGGTTCTACCAGATAAATAGTTTTCTTCCCTTCCTCCCAATCGCGTCGCGTCGGAATACAAATTAACTATCGTTTACAAAAAAAAAAAAAAAAAAATTGCTAAAAATTAAATAATAAAATCGATAAGTATACAGCCGCCCTGTCGATTCCCGTTTTGCAAGGACACATTTTCCTAACGAAAATAAGCATTCACGCTTTTCCCGCAAAACTGTGCTCATGTCTCACCTGTTTTGTTATCTCTCTACGTTAAGATTATTCCTTTTCCGTTTATTTATCGTGGAACAACCGGGAAGTCTACGATTTTAAAGGCGTGAGAGAAAGAATCGCGGACGTTTGTTATTTGTACCGAGAAGGCACACCGATGGCGCGCACGCGGATTGCGTGACACGGACGAGTCGCTTATGCAATGCTTATGCGATGCATCGACGAAGGCGCGAGTATCGCGCTCTGGATGTCGGCGAACTGCGGAAACGGCGATACGTCGACGCGCATCATCGCGAGTATAATGCATCTCGAGAGAAGTCTCTCCGCGTCCCTCCGCGTACGTAAATTTCCATAACTTCAATTTGCATCAACAGTTCGCAGGCTGTGCCTCGTCATCTTTGCGAATTTCAATGAAATCGCATAAATTGTTAAAAATGCGAATATCCAAATAAATCTACCTTCTAAATATCCAGATAGAATAAAATAGATAAAATATCCTAAATATATAGATAAAACATCCAGATAAAATTAGTTTTTTTTTTCTTCGAAAAGAAGAATTAATGAGGACTACGAAATGCCTGATCAGTAAAATTTTTTACAAAAGAAAAATATAAAATGTAAATATAAAATTTTACAATATAAAAATATATATATTTTTTAAATGGAAATTGCTCGATGTAGAGAGAAGCTTTGAACGGCTATGTTAGAATCACAAGAGAATCGAGCGAAGTAAAAGAATGTATGGCACAATCGATGTATGACAAAATTGACTGTCCGCGTTAAACATGAGAAAAGGTAGAGAAATTCCCAACTTTTCTCCGCTTTTGACGACCGTTGCGGATGCATCGTCCAATGTGAAAAGTGGATCGCATAAACGACGTTTCCATAAACATGATCGTTGAATGAACACTAGCGAAAAGAGAGAGATTCTCTGCTTGTCGCGTCAATGAATCATCAAAAGCGAAACATGTAAATGACGTCGTCTCATCTGGAGTGACTCGTGAGAACGTTGGAGAGAGAGAAAGAGAGAGAGAGAGAGAGAGAGAGAGAGAGAGAGAGAGAGAGAGAGAGAGAGAGAGAGAGAGAGAGAGAGAGAGAGAGAGAGAGAGAATTTCATTTCACCGTAAATGCGTGCGTATTCATATTTAATCGCGGGCGATCTACTCGTTGCACAGACTCGGTATAATGTAACATTGTATCCCATATCTAATGGCTGTCACATCAGCCTCACTTAGGATCAGGAACAACCGATGTTTCATGATGTAGAGATTGAAGGAAAATTGTCGAGGACATATCCGCCGCTTTACCTCTAATTTACGAAATAATTTTCTTTTCCTTGTCTCTTTTCTTGTCTTTCACAATATTAATACATTTTCTACGTAGAACATTTGAATTTCAAAAATGTAGAAAATGAACAGAAACTATTTTAGCTATGAGATATCGATGATTAACATTAAACCTGCTATGGACGACCTACAATTCAATGAAATTCAGAGTAGAATTTTATTTTTAATTTGATGAGTCGCGTAATGAGGAATATTTAAATAGATTTAAATAGAAAATTACACACCTAAAATATAGATTAATAATATACATGTAGAATATTAAAATACACATATAAAATTGTAAAAGTTAGATTCTAATTTAAATTGAAATTACAGATCAATTAAAATGAGCTTTACAGATAAAAAACTCTGGCTTAATTTAAATATGTTAATATTCGAGATATGAATGCAGAGACAAATATTTTCTTCAGATATAAAATTTTAAGAATCTATCAACAAAATTAATCGATGAATACAGCTTGGAGAAGCAGTTATTAACGAAAATTTATATAAAAACCTAATCTATAATTTATAATTTTATTATAACACCAGAATACATTTGAGAAATCAAAAAAATTACACATACATATCACATATATTAATAAAATATAAAAGGCAGAATATAAAAATGTGGAAATATAAAATTACAAACAAACAACAAAATTCCATTCTAAAATCTAAAATTACAAAGGCAGTCTAAAATGCGTTTCGAAAATCACAAAAAAAAAATCGGATGAAGAACGTAGAAATGTTCAATTTAATTTATCACCATTCGAAATATTAATGTGGAAACGCGCATTTCCCGGATATGAAGTTTCAAGCATTTTTATCGCCGAAGGATTACTCGTGGCAGATACACGTGGCACCTTCGAGAGGTCTCCGACGAAGATCGTAGTTCGATGCGACGTGGAGATCATGTGCCGCGAGACACGCGATCGTCATCGATAGGCAAAGGCACTGACGCGCAATCAGGATGCACCTATGCACGCGCAGTTTCCTATACGCCAACGGTGGGAGTTGCATAATTATCATTTCGAACGATACCGCTACGGAGCTACTGCGACATGTTTACCGATTACATAAGTATCGCAATTTCGCGCGACATTGCGAGGCGCCGGCAAAAAGAAAAAGAAAAAGAAAAAGAAAAAAAAAGATGCTTTTGCGTCGCGCTTCCGAGACACACGAAATGTTGCTTCATCTTACCACTTCGGAGTAAATTAGTCGGAACGAGACTGTTGATTTTTTTTTATCTCCTACTAGTCGGGACGAGACTGTTGATTTTTTTTTTTTATCTAATCGACAAAACTTGCTCCGGTAGGAGTCTCGTCATTTATCGATCATACTTTTTTCCTTTACATCGATAAAATCGCTCATCAATATTACAGCAACGTTGCATGCGATTCTATGCAAATGATAGAATATCCTGCTGACTGACACACGGCGTGGAAGAATCCGCGCGGAAATGCATTTCGCGAGTCGTGAGTCGAGCGAACGAAACGCGCATAGATTGATATTCTCGCTTCTCTTATCTCGCTCATAGATCATACAAATTTTTTTTTATAGGTGAGGAGATCACGATTCTATTTTCCGGATAGTGATATTACATGTTCAATTCGCACGGGAGTCGAACGACTCGAGATTTAATTGTCGAGACGCGATGCAATCGACGCGCGGCGGTGACGCGAAACGTTAACCCCGACGTTAGCGATTATCACGGCGTCTCGTCGAGAGACATGGCACGGAAGTTATGATCGCATGTGAGTTTTCGCGTTAATTTCTTCTTCTTCGCGGGCAAGCGCGAGTCATTCGCGGACGCGAGTGCTCGAGAAGAACGACCTGTTCAAATGGAGAGAAACAGAGAGAGGAAAGAAGAGGGAGCGAGAAAAAGAGAGAAAGAACATAGGGACGTGCACTTACCTTCTCTTTCGCCCTGCCCGCATGTTTTTGCACTGTCTTCGCAATTAACGCGCCTTTGCTCTCAGCCATGATGTTCCCGTAGCGTCGATTGCGAAGTGCCAGAATCCCGAAGGCAGCAGAGGCGAAGCACTTAAAACTCTCTCAACTTGTCGACGCGATGACGGCTCGCAGCTTCGCGTAGGAGAGAGGGGGGGGGTGACAGCAACGCACCAACTCACGAAATGCACGGACCGAAGCGCAGAGAGAGACTGAGAATGCGACGGCGCGACGCACGAACCACGGACCGTGCCGTGCGCCGCCGGCGGCCATATTGGTGCGCACTGACCGCCGCGCAGCGCCGCCGGCGGCCATGTTGTAGCGCGCAGCTGTTTCGAACTCGCGCTGACGGAAACGTCCGTTGAAATCGAACAGTTCGGATTTAAATAAAAAAAAAAATCAAACTGTAATCTTCTTAACATATATTCGATTTCGAATGAGACATACTAATTTTGCATTTAAAATAAAATAAATAAATGCTTTTGTTTATAATAAATATTATTTTTGCTCAAATTTTTCGACGTTCGAGCTATTCGAGTTGTGCGATGATTTGTCCGAGTCTGGATTAAATTCTTGCTACATGCTTACATCCACATGGATGCTCGTATCTGCGAAATAAAGAATAAATTAAAAATAGAAAATAAGAAACGGAACTTTTTTTAATTCAAAATTTTGAAAAATTTCAAGGAATATAATTGGAAATAATAAATCTACGTCATAGGTATTTCAGAGGACACGCTGTAAAATTTAAAATCAATAAAACGTGATTATAATTGGAAACAATTTACAAAATATTTTTACTTCAAATGATATCCTTATCTTCATACATATTTTTATTTATACTTATGTATATCCGATTGAGATCGGTATTACCGAGACCATTGTTCATAGTTAAAATGATCGGTAAATTAGAGAATATTGTACATAACACAACCTAATTAAAAATCTTTCTTGAAGTATTAATCATCTAAGAATAACTTAGAAGCGAGAATGAAAAGATAAAGATATTCGTATACTCGATAACGCTAAAATACAGTAGAAAAGAACAAGTACGAAAAAGCTAGGTTCACTTGTCAATACATATCGGATACACCATCATTGATTTGTAAATGGTTTTATTAATAAATTATCTTTTCTTATTTTGTGTGATGAGGATTGCTCGAAATAAACAAACGTTATGATAAAAATTTTAACAACGGAACAGACAGACAGACAATACATAGATGTAATATATCTGGTAAGAGAAGGTGATAGACAAATTTCTCTTTCCCTTACTTAAATGGTCTATCCAAAATCGCAATTGACAAAAGTGTGTTATATGTATATGTATTTTTGTTGTGTGTTTTGTGTTGTGTGTCGCGGAGCGCGCGGAATGTTTTTTTAATTATTTATAATTTAAATTTTCAATTATATTTATAATTTAACACTTAATAAACGCTTCCGCGCGAGCCGCAATTACAAATTGCAGATTGGAAATTTACAGATTTGGACCTGTACATGTTCACATATACTCATTGTACCTAATATAAATTTGCTTTTAGTCTTGGAAAAATTGGATAAGGCCATAACCAAACTGGCGACAAGGAGGCGCCAGGTCCTCTCGATACTACCGTATAATTATTTTTTTGTTCTTTTTTTTCTTATAAAACCGATCTTTTCTCTTTCTCTCTTCGCATATTCATCCGCCATACTTCCATCCATTCTCACACGATTACGTAGTTAATTGGTTGTCCCCATCCAATGTACTCGTCACAATCTCACCATTAACTACATCTTCTATTCCATCCTGCGAATCCATTTATTTTGCGCCTGTCTCATTAAATGTGTCTCTTTTCACATTTTTCTTTTGTTCTTGCCCTAAATCTAATTTTGCGTTTCTGACTTTAGTACAATTCAAAAGTGCGAAAGCGCAAGTGTAAATATTTTCTTGTTTCTTAAAATCATACTTGTAATTTAATGTTAATCATAATATATTCATGAATCTTCATTACCCTACTCAACTTCGCACTTCATTATTCATCACGAAATGTATCAGCGCAATGGTAACTTCAGAGACAGAAATTAAAGGATAATCATTTGATGTACACGATGTTGACTTTTGTTTCCTTAGTAACTCGTTCCAAAGACTGAGGCCTACTGCAATTACATAATGTTATATAGAAATCAATCACATTATCAAGCAACGTAATTTATTGATTATACTTTGGCATACACAAGATGTCCTAGAATTATCGCATCTTCTTTTAGTTAGACATAAATATAATATATTTCACTTATTTTTTTAATTCGACAAAAAAGAATCATTTTCTTATAAATTCTTCAGTTTTCAATATTTGTATATATTTATATATATATTTATATATTTATATATAATTCAAGAATTAAATATTAAATTTCCGTTAGAGACTTTTGCTTAAAATGAATAAAATAATATCTCTCAATGTTTATTATTTCTCTCTTCTGTCTAAAAAAACATTAGTTCTGTATATATAGAATATATAGATAGAAAATACGATAAATCTGTGATGCCTTATATATATATATATATATATATATATATATATATATATATATATATTATATATATATATAAAAAGAAAAAAGATTGAGTTATACAACTGTACAATTATCTTCAAAACTGGGAGAATATCGTAATAATGATCATATATAGTAAATCGTAATAATAATCAAATTTTTTTTACGTTATATTAGAGCACAACATTTATGCAATGCCCGAGAGTAAATAACAATAATCCTAACAGCCATGCGCCAAGCGGCCAATCGCCGTTATACATAGAATATCTGGAACTTAAAGCTTACTAGAAAAAAGTTCAAATTAGGATAACACCGGGTCTGCGTTGACATGCAACGCTCGACGCGTCGATCGAGGTGTATCGGAGAATTTCGTGTTTCTTGTCTGGATATAAATGATCTAACTCTCGCTCTCCTCTCGTCGGAATCACGCGATTAAAAACAAGAATATAAATATTACGATATTATTTTCTATTCGCTATCCATCTCTCGTTGATATTGGATCGTACATTTCCGTAGTGTAGAACATTTTTTTGAAAGAACGCACGCAATTTGCGTTCACCATCCTATTTCTTCTATTTTTTTATTTTTTTGTTTTTAACATATTCTTTCCCAATCCCCATATCCCACTCTCGTCGAATATATACGCTCACGTATACGAGTAACATATATTTCTCTTTCTTTATTTTCTGTCCCAAAAATCACAGAGGCATATAATGCACCTCGATGTATGGTGTAAACCTGTACAAAAGTTGTTCCTCGTTTACTCTATACTTATTCACGGTACAATAATAATGTATTTAAAATGTAACTTATGTAACCTTAGTACTGATTAACGATGACCGCATTCCAGCGTGACCAGCCTTTGGCCGACTGGAGCTAACAGACAAGATGCTCCTTCAAGTGTAAAACTCCGCATCTCCCACAATCTATTCCTGTCCTTTTCGCTCACACATATATACACATACACAACACGCACGCACACACACATACACACATGCATACACACACACGCACACATGTATACCCTTTCGTTCTCTCACACTCTCACTCTCGCCCCATCCTTCTCTTTCTCTCATGCTTTCTCTCCTCAATCTTTCTTCCACTCTGCAACACCACTAATACTCTAACTCTATATACTCTATATAAAATATCGTTAGTATAACTAAAACTGTGCTGTGTCCAGCTGGAATGCAGCCCTATTTTTATGCCATCATTATCCGTTTCCTTCCCAGTTTTTCTCACGTCTCCTATATATTCCTCTTCTATCATAAGATAAATCTTTTGTTGTTACACAGACAATTTCCTTGCAGTCAATGATGTACTGATAAATTCATATCACTAACTGTAGTCTGTCATTGGTCGATCGATTAGTTTGATTCCCAGCTGTTCACTCGGCGTCGCAATTATTATTTATATGAATTTTACACTCATTCAACAGTATTTAGAGACAGTCCCTTCATTTTAAGCATTCAGGTTCTCCCCTGCATCCTCAAATTTTCTTTTCTTTCCTCGGACAGGAGACTCCTCTGCACAAACATAATCAATCCCATTGTACAAATAGAAACTCGTTTATATATATGTAATAAATAAATAAAAAGAAAAATGATATATTTTGTTGAAATAATTTCAATATTTGAATATTTATTCTATGTTTGTTATATTACTTAAAAGACTTCCAGGATTTACTAGCGAACTCTATACTAGACTAAATCTCCAAGAAAAGTGTTTTTGCTATTAGAAAGGATGTATATATAGACTTGTCTTTTTAGCTAAACTTTTTACATCATTTATTTTTCTTTTTTCTCTGTGTTAAAAAGAAAAAATAAACAAGAAATTCAGTTAAAAAAAATCAATATATGTGTGATAGCTGTTATTTTCATTGATTAGTCGATATCATACCATAAATATAAATGACGTAGAGAGAAGTGTAAAAAAAATCCATCTGCATTTATCCTTTTCTATATTTGATTACGATCATCTTGGATTCAGAGGAGAAACTTATTCTAGTATAGTATTCTAGTATAGTATTCTAGTCTAGTATAAAACTAAAGATATCATTTCATTTGTCGCACAATAAATTTCTTGAATATATTGATTGGTTCCACAATAATGAAGTTTTCAAGTCTTCAAAAATTTTTTCATATCACAAATAATATCTAAGATTAATACTTTGTAACAATGAAATTTTTTGAACATATTGGTTACAAAATAGTTAATCAATATATTTAAGAAATTTGTCATACAACAAATAAAATATTAGTCTGATGGTCACTTTTAAGTTATGACGTCAAAAGCGAGAATTCACAATAAAATATATAAAATAAAAATAATATATTAAAAAAAAAATATTATATAACAAAACAGATTTGTATAGCATTGTAATCTATTATTTATATATTCGAAATATATATGTAAGTGTAGTACACAAGTCATAAAGTGACATCTTATAGCATATATGATATAATTTTTAACTACAATTTTATATTTAAAGTAATTGTGTTAAAACATATTAATGTGATTTTGTGAAAACTTTATTTATAAAAGCAAATATTAATTTCAATTTAACACTATTACACAATTTGTTCTTGTTCTTGGCTCAATTCACAAACAATTCAATTCTAGATATATATGATCATGTATTAATTACCGAAACAGAAGAGGGATTTTTGATATATTTTAAAAAAGTTATTCTACAAATCGTAAATATGGTTCTATTAAAAAAAATTTCTTCATTTTAATGTTTTTGTCAAAATTTTCGTCGTGTTTTCTCACTTATGACATCATTATTCTAAAATGGCTGCTGAATTCTTAAAAATTTTAAATAATTAAGTTCTAAAATTTAAAATAAAAAATAAAATTAATAAAAAGTAATAAGAGATAAATAATAGATTTTTTAAATACCTTCCTCTTCTTCCTGTTCATCTTCTTCATTATCTTCGTCATCATCTTCTTCCTCTTCTTCCCCCAAATAATCTTCTTCGTCACTGTCCTATATCCCGATACATGTTTATTTTTAATTTAAGTTAAATGTAATTAGCTCATTTATAATGCTATATTGCTATATAAACAAGCAAAAACATATTTTCATAAAGTGTAACAAAATTACATATTTTCATAATTATAAATAAATGTCTAATAAGCGAAAGATCTCGAGACATTCCATCGAGCGTGTTTCTATATCGCCAACCGCATTTCCGATTTTCTCTATAAATCTTCTTCTATAAATTATTTAAACATGAGAGAAGCGAATTATAAACTCACCCCAAACTTTTTTTTATAGACACTCTCCAATCCTGGTTCGTCATCTAAGAAATCATCATCTTCTTCATCTGAAACTACTTTTAATACGTATATTTATTACTTAGTACTTATGTGCACATAAATAATTTTTTCATCATCAATATCTCTAATTAAATTTTTATTTATTATTATTACACAAACTTTCAACTAACCTTCTTCACTGTCATCTTCGTTGCCACCTCCTTCGCCATCTTCGTTTCCATTAACTTCGTCATCATCTCCTTCGCTGTCGACCTCACAATCATCGGCATCAAATCTGAATTCAAAAAACTATCATCAGTTGATTTCATCAGAAAGTAAACAAAGTAATAAAAAGAATATGATTTGTAATTTCATACCCGTCAAGATATCGTAGACTGGGAATAAGATTGAAGACTTTCTCTCTATAATTATCCATATTTGTCACTTCATTGTTGAACAGATCCAGGCTCCTCAGATTTTTAAACTCTTTCTAAAATACAGAGAGGTTTCGTGTTATAGTGACAATAGATGGATCTTTTTAACTTTCTGTAACAAGCATTAGAGAACTTACCAATGGTTGTAATGTGTCAAGATCTTTGATCTTATTTCCACTCAGATTCAAATGAGTCAACTTGGGGCTTGAATCAAGTAAATTTAAGCCGCCCGAAATTCGATTGTCGCTTAACTCCAACTGCACAATACAAAGACAATTTGTACTCGCATTGTTCTTTGAAAGAAGATTTGTTGTATGATAAAAGAAATTATTATTCATTAATTTACTAAATCGCATTTTATAATTATGTATTAATACTTTTAACATGTAATAAACCAATTAGACATTAAAAGCATTAAAAAAAATTATAAAATTCAATTAAAAAATCAATATCTTCAATAATTACTTCGCGACATAAATTTATATATGTATACCTTTTTGAGACTGGATAATTTTGGGAAGCCTTTTAGACTGGTAAGACCCACGTTGATGAGACTTAATGACTCCAGGGCACTGAATTCATTTGTCAGACCCACAATTTGTGTACTCCGACAATTATCAAGAACAAGTTCTTTGATCTGTAACATGCACGTGAATCATATAATTAGCTACGGTGATTATTTACATTAATGAAACAAGAGAAAGAGTCACATAAATGTCAAAAGTAGCTCTAGTAAAAAGTAGCTCTCATGCAATTTGTTGTTGATTACATCATAGTTTGCTGAGAAAATTACATTGCATCGTGCGACTTTTGAAATAATAAACAAATCCGAGGATAAAATCGCAGAATTATGGACGCTACCATTTCCTTTCTAAGACATAGTCAAAATTTAAATCAAGAATAATAAGGTCGCGAAGCATCAATGTTTTTAAGCTTGCAAATATTTGAGCGTTCATTGTCTCGATTCGAAACCGTACTCGAATAGAGATCGTAATCAGGTTGCGCGGCCGCGGGGAACGGGGAGAAGGGGGTTCATGCGCGGTTCGCCCGGAAAGACGCGGACGGATGGCCGTAACGAGACGAGTGTGTCGTGGTCGAAAAAGTCGTCCTCCGCTAAAATTCAAACGAGCGATAAGCTTTCGCGGGAGATGGGCTATTTTATTGATCGGAGAAAGAGAAAGGCGCGAGAGGGTGTGAGAGTGGGACCATGGATGGGACAGGGGAAGCGCGCGGAGGTGCCGGGGAGGACGAGGATGATGAGGATGAAGGAGGGAGGGAGAGAGGGGAGCGTGACGGTAAGCGGAGAGTGCATGCCGCGTCTTGTTTAGCGGCGTCGGAAAAGCCGGCGAGCGACAAGCACGAACTGCGGCACGCGACGAGTACGAGGGGTAGGGTTGGATGGAGGGGAGGAGAGGATAAGGAGGGGGGAGTGAAGGGTGGTCATCATCGATACCGGATACCTCGATGCCGGAAGTATCGATGCCTCCATATTACGTTATCGCGTACGTGATGATGTAATGAGGCGAGGTGTAACGTTCAACATGCGTTTCTACGAGTGACGCCCGATCGAGAATGTTGTCCGAAATTAAAAAAAAAAAAACGGCTTGTTTAGAGTCATCATTGACACTGGAAAATTAAGCTCGTTGAGGCTGATTTTGGATTATTGCCGATCCTGCTAGTACTGTTAGTGATATAACATCTTGCCTTTGTATATCGTGATTACACTAATGTTTCCTCACAAATAGTGTTGAGATATCCTGTTACGATATCTCGACGCATTTAATATTATTACTTCTCTAACGATGGTCAGGCGTTGATAGAACGTCGATATGTCGCAAATACGCGCTTCGTGTTAATCAATGATAGATAATCAATAGAAGAGGGAATCAATTCAACAAAAGAATATATAAAATTATATATATCATTACATATTTTTATTTATAATAGTTATTTAAAGTAAATATTAATATAAATATGCATATTTTTTATCCATATATTAGTAATTATATTTATATTAAATAAGTTAAGACTACGTTTTACCTTCTATTTATCTTCATCACGGATTAGAAACAGTAATATCAATAATTAGTATCACAATATCAATATTCTAAGAAATAATATATAAAAAAATTATTCTTTTTAAATAACTTTCCATATTTCTCTTGGAAATCCATCATATGTTCTCTCATTTATGTCTTAATGAGCAAATTCTTTTTTTTTTTTCATGAAATAAATCTTAAATTTTAGAAAGAAGCTTTACAACGCGTACTGTTCATCAGGAGACCGCGATCGATTTAATTTTCGGTTAAATTAAATCGGTGACATTTTTTTTCTGCCCCGTACTCCTCGCTTGTCTTGCATACTGCGTGCGACCAATAAGCCGGCAGGTTGGTTGTATACTCGGTGTTGCACCGATCACAGAGTTGTAACGTCACGAGATGTCATAGAAGCGGATCAATGACAGTCACGGATCAAAGAAATCAGAAAGACGCGCATACGTTGCGTCGCTAAAATTTTCCGACGTTGCGAAATATAGAATTGTCACGTGATTTCCGTATACTAGAGATACATATTTCGTAATCACTCAATTATGCAATCGTAGAATTTTAATCTTGATCCTAAGAAACACAGTATTTTCGTCTACGCCTCCGAATATTCGAGTGTCCTTCCGCACTCATTTCCGAAGCCACGTTATATGATTGAACTAAATTTAAACGCAGGACACATCCTTCCATCGCGTTTCGCGAGAATCGATCAGTTTTTATTTTTTTTTTTTGAAAATGCGTAGCCATGTGTCCTTCCGCACGACACGGCACTGTTGCATCCGAGATGCATTGCAAATGCGACGCGAGTGGTCAACGCGAAGGAGGGTAAAGTTTCAGAACCGTAAATATGTAAGAGCTGCTGCTCACAGATTACCACGTGAAAAATTCGGCATCCGTTGAATTCAAATATTTAAAAACAAAGATGAAAGTATTAAAACAATATTGCTTCGGTTATCTCATTTTAATATAATAACGCAAAAGTTATCTAAATATCTAAACTCCAATGAAACTTAAAAATATACCTGGAATTATTAATGCTTTACCGCATGAATTTAGACATATATGAAAAACACGAGAACGATATGCTCCGATATGCGCAAATTTACGTATCGAGGCGTTAATGAAAATCCCCATATGTATAAGTCTTGAGAATAGAATTTTTAAAAAATTTCGAAGAGAAATTTATTTTCGAATTTGTGTCGCACCGAGGCCACTCTCGGTGACGCCACACCCTAGCTACGGCTCTGCGAACGCCTACGCACGCACGAAGCGCGGACGCGACGATGCACCTGAGAAAGTCGGGCGATGCCGGCTGGCATCGGCTGGGCAGGCCGATCATCTCAATTCGGCTCGACGATGCAATGTTACGTTATGTTGCGTCGTGTCGCGCTGCGTCACGCTGCCGCGTCGAAAAAATTCATCCATCGTGGCCGCGCGCGAAGCGACTTGCGTGCGTCGTGCGTGCGTGCGTGCGTGATGAGCGCGCGCGCGACTCCGGTTAGTCGGATCAGCCGGCGGGCAGAGTGGACTCGTCCAAGATGGCGGCGCGGCGATTAGCGACTAGCGACGCGTCACGGAACGGGATACGGCAGCGGCACACAATCGTGATTCACGCGTGCGACTACGCATGCACGCACGTCGTGAACGAGGCGCGATTAATAGCGCGCGCGATCGACGATTCCGACGTCGCGACGAAGCTCCCGGCTGGCAACCGGACGGATGGCTGTGATCCGTGAATGGCGTGAAGGCGTCCCGGCGCCACGCCGCGATGCAATGGCGACGTCCAGGTTGCCTCGTGCACGCGCTTCGTTCATGGCGGCGTGCGCGCGCCTTGGCCGTCTCATTTTACATAACGCGGTCCCTGCCGACGCGACGCGACGCGACGCGCGCGCAACTCGCTTTTTCGCGCGGCGAGGATCGGTGGCGACGCCTTGATGCTAAAAAATACATTAATTGGATAAACATATGTCGCGTTCTTCACGCGTATCACGTAACGATTTCTATCATCGCGATAATCGTGACGAATCGCCCAGAGGGGACGACCTGTAGAAAGTCTAAAACAAGTAGCTCCGTCCCAGCGGGCTACCGTCTGCCTCTCTCTTTCTCTGGCTGTTTATTTAAATTTTCTCGGCATCCGAGCGTCTTTTAACACTCGGATGAAGAGCGAGACGCTTTTTTTCAGGAGCAGAAACTTTCTCCGCAACTGCGCGCCATCGTGATCGTCACCGCGCAGTAAGTGTCCTCTGCACTTTAACACGCATCGATGACAAAATGTCAATAGGTGTTAAGTTGACGATGGTTACGTCGATATTTTCGGATTGACCAAAAGTACCAAAAGTACGAAGTACCGTTAGTAGATTTCGATATGTCGAACTAGTATATTAATGTTAGAAGTTTTCTTTTCATCATTTTAGCATTCGCTTGAGAAAGATAGCAGCTCATTGCGGCCTTTTTATATCAATTGATGTCACAAATTACGAAGATCTCCGAGAACGATTATTATTGTTGAATTATATTATTTTTGTTTTATTATAATAAAAAATAACATCAAGTAATAAAAATAATTCGAAAAAAGGCTCTTTAGAAGCGAAAAAAGCTCTTTAGAAAAATAATATTTTGAATATAGAATTCTATATAAATATTTGTACGGAAAAGAACGCAAAAAATAGAACCAAATGTAAAAATTCAGTTAATATAATTTACAATTTTACTAAAAATATCAAACTTCCAATTTAAAAAATACATATTTTAATCTTAAAAAAGAATTATTTAATATCAATAACACATTTTAGCGTATTTTTTTGCATTTTTAAATTTAGTATATTCGGATCATTGTTAAAAATATTTTAAAAGGTATTATCATTTTAAAAGATATTATTTTTATATAAATTTTTGATACTGAATAAAAATATTCAAGAGAAGATATTCGTTCGTTGCTACGAGGATTTTCATAGAAACAATTTCGAATCTAATCGACATAAAGAAACATATGGAGAAAGTAATAATTCAACTGTGATTCGTTGAAGCAAAACTTCGAGTTCGCTTGAGAAATATATAGAACATCCGAATTTTTCCCGACTTGGATAATCTCTTTCTGGATCGATTCGATCTGTAGTTATATTCGCCAAATGTGCCGAAATTTCACAAATCATCTCTATTAATCGCCATTTCGTCGTTATTACACACATCTGTTGCAGTCTATTACGAAGTTCGGATATGATCACTATTTGGTTCTTTGCAGTCACGTTTAATTAACGAACATTGTCGCAAGCGTTAATGGAGAATTTGATGCGTTTCATCGTCCGCAGTGAAATCCGCGGAAAATCCATTATCGAAGTATTTCACTGATTAACTCTAATCACATTTATGGCACCACATCGGCGGCACCGGCTCTCTCTCAATTACATTTCGCGAAACTTGTGTACACGAACAGTACGCGGAGATATTCGGACAATTGATTTCGCTTTGTTCAAATTTGTTCTAAAAATATAACGTGGACTGATTTTATGTAATTAATTTATTTCCGCGATGTCACGAGGGACATTGCCTTTCGCGCGTTTAAATTATAAATATATATATATGTATGTATCGTAAGTAAATCAGAGTTATGTAATTCGGTGTACCGATCTAAGCATTTAAGATTGATTTCCGAGCAGCGATACAATTAAGCAACACAAATTTTTCATACAATAGCGCAAAGTGATTCATTCCCAAGTCTCCCAAGATTGATATTCATTCGGATGCATAATTTAACACTTATGTAAGTTTTATCGATAATTTTACGCCTGTGCTCTCCGTAAGTCCCGCGGTATTTTCCTTTCTCCAAGCTGAGGGAAATAATATCGAGATACGCGTTTATCCTAAATATGCCCATTTTCACACGGTGAGAAATTAGACTTGAATCAATCCGACCGCGATCCCGGATTTGGGTGTCAACCCGTTCGCATATGTGTGTGTGTGTGTGTACAAAATACGCGAGTTGCGGTAAACGTCGACAGGAGGAGAGATTCAACGTTTGGGCTGCAACTACATATATATTTGACGCGTTAATTTGGATTATAATTATATTCGACATTGTATAACACATTATGCGCAGTTTGACACATCGACGCAGCTTATCGTATACATTAGAAATCGAATCGCGCGGCCGGACGTCACAACACGAAAGTAAAGTAAGTTCTCGCGAGGGAAACGGGAATCTATCTTCATTTATATTACAAGCAACGCTATCATCCGGAAAGAGATGGCGAGAATCGAGCGTCTTCTCGATCAATCGTTTGCGGGTAAAGTCGGTCGACGACGACGACGACGACAATGACGACGACGACAATGACGACGACGACATTGCGACGAGATCCACCATTAATCATACGCACGGTGCGCACGAAAGGCGGCCGGTGTCGGTCGCCGTGTTTAGAGGCGCGTGTCTCTTCCCGCTTTTCACGCCACCGGAAAAATGGTAACTCCTCGGAGCGATCGCGTCGTCCTGTGTATGCGTGCATTCATTCGTTCGTTCGTTCGTTCGTTCGTTCGTTCGTTCGTTCGTTCGTTCGTTCGTGCGTGCGTGCGAGCGCGAACGTAACGAAACGCAGCGATAAAAGAGCAGGCGGGAGGGAGGGAGGACGAGAGCGCACATACACACGACGTGCGAAGATCGCGAGAAGGAGCGCAAACGGGCGCGCACATAGCCACACACGCGTTGCCTTGCACTAGTTTATTATTTCGGCGGTCGGTCGCGCGCGTCACGAGAAATTCGGACGCGACGTGATACCGCTGATGATCGCTGCGGGATCACTTCCGCGGGCGAGGACGCGATTGGTGATCGCTGTCGGCCGAGACGCCGCGCGATAACAACAATGCGAAATGAAGCGTAGTCGGAGGAGTCGAAAACGAGGCAGGCATGCGGACGAATTAAGACAGAAGACGGAAGAAAGGAAGGAAGGAAGGAAAGAAGGAAGGAACGAAGAGGAAGGAGGAGTATAGGAAGACGCGAGAGAAATGGAGCAGTCCGCGAGATAGGAGCCGCAAACGCGAAACGCGAGCCACGTTTCCTATTCGCGCGAGGCAGAGAGCGCGTGAATAGAAGCGCGAGAGAAAGAGAGAGGGAACGGGAGGTCTCTCCGGTGCGCCATGCCCGTTGCTCGCTTGCGGCCATGCATCGTCAGTGCGCGTGCATATGTCCCCCGGTCGGCGCGAGGAGGCCGATCTCTTAACGACGGGACGATCATGCGACGGTCGTCATCGTCGTCAGAGACGGAATTCGCTCGCACGCGAATTAGGAATGGCGAAAGAGAGAAAGAGACGGACGGAACACAGCGTGCCACATTAGCGGGTGCGTGGTTGTTGTGTCGCCGCCGAAGCGTCGAGCCAACGCGGCGGCGGATTCTGTCTTCTATTTCTCACTCTTTCTTCCTCCCCCCCTCCCTCTTTCTCTCTCTTTTTCACGAGCACGATAAACGCCACTATTCAACAACGATCATGCGGTTTTCATAGATCTACGAGATCCCCAGAGCGGTTAATGACGATGACGATGAGAATGAGGACGCACATTTTGGAAATTTTGCGATGTAAACGCGCGTAATCCACACAGTCGTAAACGCACGTTGGTCCACAGTCGGGGTGCGTTGGAATAAAGCAGCGCGTGCGGAAACGCGGAGAGTGCGTCCGTGGAACCACACGTCGTAGAGGAACGCGCGCGCGGAGGGCAGGGTGAGGAAAGTGCGGTGGAGAGATAAAGGTTTGAAGGCGCAGGCGGCGCGAAGCAGCGCAGTAAAAGAAATTTGAGGGTTGCCTTACGTCGCCGGGCTTCTTTCCCCGCTTTTCGAGCTCTATCCGCTTCTCCATGGCCGGCAATCGGTCCCCGATCCGCTCGTTCTCGCTTCACTCCGTACGCGCACGTATCGCCGTCCGTCTCTTCCTCCTCTTCCTCCTCCTCCTCCTTCGCCTCCTCCTCCTCCTCTTCCTCCTCCTCTCTGCGTCGCAACACCGACTACGTGCCAGCAACCTTGCTCTCTCTCTCACTCTCTCGATCTGGGAATATAATATGACGGACGGACACAGCCGAACCAACACGGTCGGTCACCGGGCAGTGCGCGGACAGCGAATGCCACCCGACAGTGGTTGCTGCAGTGCGTTGCGTGCCCGCTTGACGTGCGTGTGCGTCGCGCGTTCCCGTGGCGCGCTACCAAGATATGGGGAATGTGAGAGAAACCACCTTCGACACCCGCGGTTCGATTCCGGTCTGCAAGCCCTTACGCGCCGCGTCTCTACGTGTCTCTACGCTCGCCGACTCGCCGGACTTGTGTGGCGCGGTGTGTCCTCCTCTCCTCCTCGCTCCTCTCTCACCCCCTACCGCCGCCCCTCCTTCCCTCTCCTCCACACGCAACACAACACAAGCCGCACCGGAGGCGGGAAACGAGACACATGTCTGGCACTACTTTCGAAGCGGCCAATCCGGACGGCCGGCGCAAACCACCGCGCGCCACCTGTCGGCCGTCACGTTGAATCATTGGAATGGCGAAGCGCGCCACTCTTCGTCGCGTTCAAATATGACCACAGCCTGCGTCACCGGACTAACTAGAGTGATTTTCTATAAATTCTTCATAGCCACATCCACATTTTAATAAATGTCTGTCATTAAATCGATTATCAAAAAGATATAATAGTTGTTTTTAAAAATACATTTTAAATTGATCGAGAAAACGGTCAATGTATTATGATCGTTATTTTCAAAATACATAGCAATAGTCTAAACGATTAATAAGAGATTAAATTATGTTCTAAGAATTAAGTTTATATTTGATTTTAAAAAAATTGTTCAAAATTGTAACAGCTATTATCAGTTACTTAATTATGATAATTCTTTTCAAAATCTACAGTTTAATGTGCAAATATTTAGATTCAATATATCCAATTTAAAAATGCCTACTTGAAAAAATGGAATATGTTAACAAATTCTTTATATATTATTACAACTGCTTCATGACTATCTCAACCCTTACAAAAATCTAATTCAATACTGGAAATTACATATTTGAAATATTAAAAGCACTAAACAACAATGTTTTTAATACTGAAAATAAATAATTAATCACTATTTTCCATATTAAATTTTCTATAAGGGAATATTATTAAAATTTAACAATATGACTTTACATTAAGAAAATAAATGTAAAAAAGTCAATCAATCAGAAGATATGTGATGCAGAAAAAATGTATATTGAATTTTTAATTTTTAGATGTTTTAGAATTTTTAATGAATAATATTATAATTATTGACGCAAGGCGATATAAATTTCTTGAGTTTAAAAATATCTTGTAAATAAAATAAAGACTAAGAAAAACTTCTCTAATTGAATTATTGCAAATGAGAATTGAACGCTTAATATTTAATTGCTTTTGATATTTTCCGCAACAATCATTTTTTACAAAAGTAAATTACACAAAAGTACTCATCATATCTTCTTATTTACTTATTTGATATTTATATGCATATTATGTAAATATGTATTAAATAAGTATATAATTATTGCTAATTAATAATTATTGCTAATTACATTTAAATAATATCTTGAATTTTTCTTAAGATGAGATCCTCTCGAATTCTACTTACAAACTTTATTTCAAATGTATTTGAATAATCAAATTCCAAAATATCCGATAAAGTTTCTTATGTTATCGACAAAAAGTATTCAGAATTCTATTATAAAATTATCAATATGTGCGATCATATTTATTGATTCGAAGTAGTCGAAGTGTGTTTTTGTTTTTTGTTTAATTTTCATTCGTTCTAATAAAGAACAAATTCAAAGATAATATCATTAACCCTAATTCAAATTAGAGTTAATGATATTATCTTTATTGAACGTTCATTGTACATATAGAGTAATCGCCTGCTTTTCATTCAGTCTAATTGTACGTAATGCATCTAATAAATATTACGTAATATTTTTTCTGTAATGTCAGCTTTCTGATACTTTACAAAATTAAAAGAAAAATAATGAAATTGCGGGCTGCGAGAGGCCTATACCGACATATATAGGCAAAACTGAAATTCTCAAATTTTCAAATTCTGTCAATATTGAGTTAGAAGCGCAATCTTATCGCGTTTGTACACCGTCCGTATCGTTTCCAGGTAAAAGCATCTAGAGAACGAAACCGATATCCGCGATGTCTCGCTTACGTCTCGTTGTTCGAGAGCGCTCCAGGCCTCACACGGATGCGCGCACATCCGGAAATTTTCGGTCGGTCTCGCCGTGAACCCCCCCCCCCACCCGGGGGAGGGAAAGTGGATATTGTCTCGCTCTCGCATATGGCCCGTTCGTTCGACCCGCGTTTCGAGGCTTTTGGGCTTTGAATCAGAGCTTGTCGCGCGCGCCAAGCGTCCGGGAAGATTCCAACGCGATATACGCGCCACGCTCGTGGCGATCCGCCTCTGCGGGTGTCGGACACCGACGAAAGGCTGAGATCAATATGCGCTCATTGATTGCACCGTGGCTGCGCTGTCGCGTCCTCCTTCTCGGCGCTGAAGCCGCGCGCGACGAGCGGCACGTTTCCGACCCGTATGACATTGAAATTCCTGATGGCCGATTCTATCCGATTACGGCCAGCGTCGCTGATTCTACGTTTCTACAATTGTGATGCCCGGTAACGCCGATGTCGGCGTCGAAACGATGAAACGATGAAACGAGCCCCAATGGTCCTGACCACACGTCAAGTTGTGTCACGTCTCCGATCTAATTTCTTAAATTTAATTGCCTGATGTATTTGATAAAAGTCGCTCTGTAAAGGAAGGACGCATGAAGTTATCGCATTGCGTCAGATACAAGCACTTTGATAAAATGTCTAATGTATATTCCGCTAAATAATAAGCAATAATATGAAATATTTAATTCACCTTACCTTTTTCTTCTATTCGACATTAAGTTATATTAATATAATTATCTTTTAGTATTATTTATTTCATGTGCTGAAAATGAAAGGTAGTTGTGATGCAGTTACAAAGAACAGACATACAGCTCATTTTCTGTGGTTGAGCTATTTTTTCCTTTTTGCCTTTTTACCATTTCTTTTTTGCTTTCCAACGGCTAATTATACACTTATTTCGCTTTAAGTGCAGAAAGTACAATGCAGTGCAACTACAAAGAATTTAAAATCTGCAAGGTTTATTTTTCGTAGTTGTATTACGCTTTCTGCATTTAAAATAAGCGTACAAAGTAGACATTAAATAGAAAAGGATGGAAGATGAACGGTATAAGAAGTACAGAAATTCAGCTACAAAGAACAAACTTATTCAAACTTCATATTAATTCTTAGTGTGCGCCATAGTAGAGTAGGTGGTTGAATTGGCCGTCAGATGGACCAAATGTTGCTAAATCTTGATAAAATGAATGTTCAGCAAGCTTGAGCCATTATTATGTAAATAATGCATGATTTACAAATCGAATGGAAAACACGTGTGAGCTTCCATAAAATAAAGTGTGCGTTTTCTTCTGTTGCAGCGATAAATCTAAACTGGACGCGTTCATTGTTCACCAAACCATTTTAACAGAATTGAGAAAGTTACTTTTGAAAAGTAACTCATTATAGTTATTTGTTCATTGAAAAAAATAACTTGTTACCCTTAATCATTACATATTTAAAGAAGATAATTTACCATTTTTAAAGAAATAATAAGTTGTTATAATGAGTGACCTTTTCAGAACTGAATATTAATATAGATGACAATTCTGATTTTTTTCTGAATTTAGAGAAGAAATCTCCTTCAACAGATTCAACAGATTTTATTCCTTCACGAGATTACATTACCAAAATATTAAATATGTCGATAATTAAATTATATGCATCCAATGCAATTTTTTTTTTTTTGGAAGACCGATTACTGGCAGAATATTAATTTGAAAGTGGCAACCATAAACATGCGTACTGATTCTTTTTTCAATCGATCTATTTTTCGCACGCATTCGCAGAAAGCAATGATACCATGATCAGATTTCGAATAAGTTCGTGCAGCTCGTTAACCAAAATCTTTTGATTATTACGCGGTTGTTATGTGCTCGAATAGTTTGCCGGTTCTAGGGGGTGTTTATACACACCGTAACGAGAAACTTAAATTCCGCATGATATATTAACGTGTGCGTATGGAACAAAAATTAAATGCGATTCAATCACGTGCGTGACGCGATAAAAAAGATATATTTGCCAATTGGCATGACAACTGCTCTAATTGCTCCATCGATTATTCTTACATCTCTTTCAGAATTGCGTATTAGTTAGAAGTAGAAGATGGGAGGGGGAGGGGGGAGACAGAGAGAGAGAGAGAGAGAGAAAGAGAGACCTTCTATAAAGCTTGGAATTTCCATATTTTTCGTAATTGTATCTTGAAAGTTAATAAGATGCTTATTAACTTTCATATTAACATCAGTAATATTAAATTATTAATTTAATAATTATGTTATAATTTCAATGTGAATTGAAATACTTTTTCATATCAAATAGTGGTAAAGAAACGAGTTTCATCAAAAGTATAATTAGAAGCAAGATCCTACCCAACGATCAGAGAAGCCTATATCTGTTTATGCTGTGTTATATACACATGATCAATATTCATTTGGTGAAGCTTTTATATTTTGTTTTTTCAGATTATTCTTTTCTTCCTTCATTAAAAATACGCATACTTCGATAGTCGCATCCCCGAGTTAAACGCACGGATCGAAGAGTTCCCGCGTGTCCGCGTTCATTCATGAAGCCATTTCCCTTGCATGCAGGTATCAGACCGATCGCACGACGATTGACCTGAGAAATAAGCAAATATGTGCGCACTAATGGAGATCGTTGCCTAGTCGCGTATGGATTACACGCGACGTCGTCGTATTTGTGCGGCCAATCAAATTACGCAGCTATAAATAGAAGCTGCCGTGTTACTTTCTTCAATCTCTGTCTTTCCTCGTGCGCGCGGCTTTGCTATATATTGCTATTCACATTCACCTCTTACAGCCTTAATACCTTATTTTTACATTATTGCTGTTAAAATCGCTCGACACGCATTTTAATAGATCAATCAGATATTTATATGGATTATGAGAACACTTTGGATATTCTGTAGTACACTTATCCTGCGAATCTCTCAAAGATAAAAAAAAAGATGCTTGACATATTGAATTATATATAATATCGTATAATACTAAAAGATCAAGATTTGTAATAGAAATGTATTTATATTTAAATCCTTCTTAGAAAGTCAATTTTTTTAAATATGATGCTGATAATACTGTGAAAACTCCAAATTCCGTCGAAAACATTTATTGTGAAAAAATATATGTATATATATATATATGTTAATAATTATATGTATGTACATTCATATATATATATATATATATATATATATATATATATTTATATAATTATATTTTAAACATTACTGATTGTTATTACGATAAACAATCCTTGTGTATTGAGCAGACTGTTTAATCCTAGGAATACTGTAAGCTAAATGTACAAAATCCAATTTAGATGCATGAATCTAAATTAAGACATTTGATAAATTGCGTTGATAGTAAATTGTACATTAATAAAAATGCATAATTTTTATAACGCAATTTTTGAAACATACACAACTTTGTCTTTGTTTATATAGCATACATCTTTATATAGCGTGTTAGTTGTATCATACATACATCATACATTATCTACCCTAAATTAAAAGATGCCTTTTAAGTAAAAACATGAAGGAAATACTTCATATTTCTGAAATCTTGTCGACATTGAAACGATAAATAAATTATTATCATCACAACATTCGCTATATTTGTAAAAATTGCTTTCTATTTATCTTATTAAATTTATATTAAACTATACCTGCTAATATTACAGAGTTCTATTAAAATGTTATTGCTGCTGTATTCTTGAAGGTACAAAGTTTTAAAATTATTCTATATTTTCAGAGTTAGTTCCACATATGTGTAAAATTAAAAAACAGAAATTTATAAAAATAGATTGTCCTTATTTTTTCATATATATTTCATAATACTTAAAATAAATTTTCAATGTGTATCTTCATAAATACAAATACAATTCATTCGACCATGCATTCTTATGTAATTAAATCATATGTACACAAACAAATTGACACTGAATTTGATTAAAAATAATCGTGCTGAATTGGTAAAACTTAACTGTGTGCTTATAATTTGCTTTTGAAACTTACGAAAAAATGAAAAAGAAAATGGACAGTATTTAAATATTGAATGTTGAAGAGATGTAACAAGAATCACTTTTATCACTTTTCTATCTGTATATATCTACCTATAAATTTAATAGTACTTAAAGATAAATTACAATTAAATTAACATTATCAAAAATATGAAATCGCCTACAATATATAAGTAGCTTAAGGACAGATACGACTATTTGCAAGGTATATAATATATGCAATAACTTGATTGCAAGAGTTTGTGCAACATCGTACGTAAAAATATTTCTATTTACATTAAAATCATTTATTATTATATAAATTGTAAGATATTTAAATCTTACAAGTGGATTCTAAGTATGGCGAGGGAAATAAATTATTAATCTTAAATTCTTGTTTCGAATAAACTTAAAAATAAGAGAGACTGATATCAGAATTTTGCTGCCTTATGTCCAACGTTTAATGCCATATTTAAAACTACTACGATACAGCATATTTGAACCAACATGTTTTATTGGAAATTTTAACCTATATTATTACTTGCCATTTGCGACGTCGGTTCATTTGTCGGCAGACTCGTAATTGAATCCGGAAGGAAACGTTTACGATTTTTCACGCACTGCGACGGTGCTGTTCGTATCTCTATATGACATACGGTGTTCGGACTCTCGTTATTATTATTGCCGTTTTGTTTTTTCGATGGTACTACTGCGTCGGATGGCGTGCAGTATTTCCGCTTTAGATTGTTACTTGCCTCTTGTTTTATCGGCGCGACTGAAGAACGTGTTTTGCGTGGTTGATAATCCGGCGTTGCTTGCATTTTTTCCAAAGCAGTCCGTAAAGGTAGCAAGCCAACGGCAAAGGGAATTTCAGTGTTGGACGGATATGCAAGCAGATCTGCTTCATTCTCCCAATAATCCAAGGTATCAGACATGTCGCCCCACAAAGCGCGACTAATGCACTTGCATACATTGGATTTTATAGAGTGATAAGCCGTGGGTTGATCTGTTGTTACTGACCTCTCTGTGTTTTCGACCTTAAACCTATTCGCCCTCGGTTTCGGCTCCTCTTTTTCTTTACCGCTGGTAACTGTGCACGCAGACTTGTTATTCTTTCTTACTATCAATTTCGAATTAGTCTTTTTGCCATTGGAGTTCTTTTTGCTAGATTGCACTACGCTCGGTATTACGCTATGGTCCGGCACCTTACGATCCTCCTTCCCCTTGCGTTTTGTTTTAGTACATGATTCCGTTCCATTGGGGGAATTACCCTTTTTGAATGGCTTCTCGGTTCCTGAGGAGCTTCCCGAAAGGACACCATTGCTCGTAGTCTCATCGTTCTCCTGTTGACTCAGTCGCGTGCTACGTCTAAGAACCGGTTTCGCGTAATCCGTATTATTCGTTGGGGAATTTAGTTGCTCCTTAGCAACGTCTCGTTCGGTGTTTACTCCTCTACATCCGATCACCGTATGCTGATCGCTTATAGTACCACCTACTATCGATTGTATGCTTTCCATGCTCAAGCTTAAGATATATTCGGCGCTTTCCATATCTAAAGAGGTTAATAAAGTAACCGGTACATCATTAGCGGACGGCTCGTCTAGTAAATCTATGGAATCCGTGGAGTACGGCGGAGTTGGCACTAAACTGCATTGTGTATGTACAAGCTTATTACGAACTTCGTCAATAGATTTACGTCGTTTGGGCGTATAAACCTTGACGCATTTTCCTATCGTGCTAGGAACCTCTGTGCTACTCTCGGAACAGTGCTCCAAGTCGTTTTCGACTTGTGGAAGGCAAGATTGCGACAATTTAGAGGTGGTTTGATCGTTTTCGTTTACGTCGCAGGAAAAATCACAGCATTGCTCGTACAAGATAGGTTTTAAATCGAGACTTTTACAATAAGCATCGTCTCTATTGATGTTTGTGCACCTGGTTTGTACTTCATTTACTATACCGACATGCGTAGATACGGCACTGGTAGTAGTATCGCTTTGTACAGTTATATTTACATCAGATACCGAGAACGATGTATCTACATCTTTTTTGCCGACATCGATAGCATTCGTTTCCTCATATAACATGTGTTCTAAATCATGCTCGGCGCCTTCAATCATGTCGTTCTCTAAAAATTGATTCTTACTTGAGCTTATGTCGTTATTGCTATTTGCACAGACTGTTGTATTCTCGTCCATGCTTAGTTTATCATATCGAACACAGACGTAATCACTCTCCGTAAGCGAATTGTTCGCAATCGTTAAACTACAATCTCCTTTCTGCTGCTTTAGGCAACTTCCAAAATCGTCTAAAATTTTCTTGGAACCAACAATAGTATCGATCACAGATTCCAATTCTTTAACCTTGAAAAAATAAAAAATAAATATATGTATTAATTTCACAAACTAGAATAATAATTCTAGATATTCTATTATTTTCTTGATTAAAATAGTTTTGCTGCATACCTTAAAAATTTGTGCCGCAGTGTGTAAGGATGATAAATGCTGATGAGATATCGTAGTTTCGCCGCAATACATGAATTCGACCATGGCCTTCAAAATTTTAAAGTCCAAGTCTTTTAAAAGTATAATTGGCTCTTGTCCCAAATCTTGTTGTAGTATCTCCTATAGTATAAAACAAAGAAGAACATCATAAAAGGCATTGAAGTGATGAAATAATTGAGAGTTAAAGAATAGAGAGACGTAGAATGTCTATACAGAATGTCTATGTAAAGTATCTATTATATATTATTTTGGAATATTTGGAATAATTAATTTTAATATTTGCTTAATGCGTTTTTAAAATCTGTTTTTTTAAATTGTAAAATATTTTGTGCAATAATGATATATTAGGTTGCATACAGGAAGGTAGTAGTATCATGCAAACAAGGTATTTTTATGTACCTTGTAAAGTAATAAATTTTTAGAAGACAGAAATACTTTAGTGTACATACTTTACTATCCTTAGATCATATGAATTAGTTATTTAATACCTTTCTAAGTTCTTCGAAAGTTGTGAAAAGTATGTCCCTCAAACTTGGTTTCTTCAAATGTTTGTTAAGAACTACTGAAATTCCGATATACAAGGCTTTCTTTAGTTTATACGAATTTTTACATTATCCCTGCAAAATTGTTCTACCATAAGTACGCTATATTTCCCAATTTTAAAATAAATATAATAAAAATACCTTTCTTTTTTATCACTGTTTATATGATAATAAACAAAAAAGTCCGAAGTCTTTCTATAAATGTAAAATGATGTGTGGTAGACATTCTAGTGAAAATTGGGTTAGTAAAATATTTGTTTAGCTTTAAACTAGCAATATTGAAAATCCTAAAGTAACACATGATATATTTGTAATTATAATTATATTTAAATAACCTTAAATCTATAGATATTGCAATAAAGCATTGTCTCTCTGATGTATGACGATAATACGGGATTTTCTTGGTATTTTTTCAAAAATGACTATACATATAAAAAATTTTGCTTATCAATATGATTATATGAAAATATGAGCATAAAGATATAATTTGGAATTATCTTTTTTTCATAAGCAAACAATTAAATATTTTCTAATAATGAATAATTTTGTAAATAATGCAAAATAATTTGAAAAAAATATATATATAAATACATGTAAGATATCTTTAAAACTTTATTAAATAAAAAAATTTTAATAATATTGTGTAAGTCATCAGTAGAAATCTGAAAGGGAAAATATGCATATTCAAATGTTAATCAACATCAACATCCCAATAAACTTAATTTAAAATAAATTCTTTACAATAAACATAAGTAAATTTTTTATATAAATAAACATTTTGTAGTTCTTTTAAACTGTCTCTATAAAATTTTATTTATATTATTTTAAATAAATCCTTTTTATAATATAATCTAATATTATTTTTCAATTTATAAAACAATATCTTTTGTTGTTTCTTATATAAATGTGATAATGTATAATGATATGTTTAGAAAATGATAAAATGTGACCTTTGGAAGCACTCTAGTATTTTGTAAACATATTTGCAATTATCAAATGTAAATTCTAAAGCCTGTAATCCAAGTTTTTGAATTCAGAAAATAAAATGATTTTCCTAAAAAAATTATTAACTGCATAACAATATGAACAATATTTAGAATATTAAAAGACAGAGATTGTCTATTCTATTAAAAAATATCTACATCAATTTAATAAATAATGCAATGTATATAAAAAAAGATACATATTAATATCGTTAGAAGATAATTAGATTGTGTGCAATGTACAAATCATTAAAACAATATACAAACATATTCAGTTTTTAAAAACGTTAAATACACGATGTTACTGAATAATAAAGGAATAATGAAGAATATGCATTCTAATACTATACCTCTAATACTATACCATTCTAATATATATACCTCAAAGTAAATACTATTCGAAGCTAAAACCAGCTTGTGAACACGTAGTTTTTGTTCGTCGCAGATCAAAGTGACATCGACTAGAGCCTGACGTGCCAAAAGACCACTGAATCTTTCTGTAATATATCCCGCGTGGCCAGCCCACTGCAAGACGCAATCCTTTGGTATCTCAACCATGGTTACTGCAAAAGAAGAATGACAATAAAAACATTAAGAAATAAGAAAAATAATAATTCTGAAATTTTGCTCAATTCTTTTGTTTCAAAAAAAATGATGTGATTTGTTTTTTTTCATTATATTAGGATAAATACTCTATCTTGATACTCTATCTTGTATTCTATTCTGATGCAGTCTCAGTGTGAAAAAGAACAAACCATTGTTTTTTGTAGCAGAACTAATATACTCCATAGTAAGATAAAATAGATATAAATTTGAAATTTAACAAAGCAATAAAGTTTTAAGTTCAATGAAAAAGAAGCCTAATATATAATTCAAGAACTATCGATGCCATGTGTTTAAAATAAAAGAAAATCAGTACAATATGTTCAATCAACTAAATTACGCAAAAGTCTAAATCTTTTATATAAGACAAAGAATGAGACAAATGACAAATTTGATCTTGATAAATCCAAGTATGAACGAAACAAAGCAATATATATGAAAAAGCAAAACCAGCTATTTTCTACCAGTTATTTTCAAGTCTGGCGAACATCCGAAAATCTGAAAAGACGTCCAAATGTTAAAAATTTCATGTTAAAAATTAAATGAATATAAAAAATATTTTTATATGTTTGGCTCTGTCATGTCTGAAGCACATGTGAGGATATATGCCTTCAACTGAACATGTGCGATCAAAAGCTAATTAAAAATAATTCCTTAGCGATAACAACGACAAATGTCTCACGACAGTGAGAACAAAAAAAAAAATAATCTCGGTGAAGCCGATTTCAGATCTCCGTAGTGAGGCTCACGAGAGAGAGAGCGATCTTTCTTGAACCGAGTGACAATGAAAAGTTAGCGATGATTATTCTGAAAGATATTTTTTCTCGTGCACCACGAGAATTGGATGTGGCGTGGATATGGCGTTCGGCGGTCTCGATCCCCGAGAAGCCGGAGTACTCACCGGTACGAACGAGATCGTCGTCGACGTGCGCATCTGCGATCGGGCAACGGCGGCGTCCTTCCCGCGGTCAGGCATAGATTGTAGAGGTGAGACGCGTTCGTCGTAATGTCGTTGATGCGGATGCATGCGATCGTAGATCGCTGATCGCCGGCAATAATGTCGCGCGTTCGCACGTGCCCCGTCGAGGCTCATGAAACGCCGGCGAGATCGTTGGTCAGCGAAACCGACGGCCTTACACGACATTGGCCTCGCGATTTGACTCGCACCCCGATGATCGCGTCTGCCAAGAGCACAGTATAAATAAGAGGATATAGATGGGCAGATTCGCTCACGGAGCTCGCGGATGGCCGACGGGACGCGCCTGCGCGAAATATGTCGATAATGCAGCGAGAACGCGCTTACTACGGATGAGTCAAATCCGGGACTTTCCTTCGTGATAAAAGCATGAGATTGTTAAATTTCTCGGAATATTAAAGTTTCTCGGAATATTAAAAGTCCTAAATTTATGTCTCGCTAAAATTATTTGGTTTATCTATATTTTATTGGAATTTGTGAATTTGAATATTTTGCTTGGTTATGTTTTTAATTATCGACAGTCGATTGTCTTTGAAGTTGAGTCCTTAGATAAAAGTTTGTTTATCTTTAATAATTATTAGAAATTAATTACTTAGTTTGTATAATATTCGAAAAGTAGGACAATCATTTGTTTCTGTTATTTTATGTCATATTTGAAAGGATCTATTGTTCGTATTGATTGAATAATGTTTTAATGAAGTTAATGATAAAATTTTGACTGAAGGTAACACCGAAAGGATTTAAGCTCGTTTTTTATTAATTCGTAAGATGTTGCGATATGTTCCAAAATGAATATTGCATTTAAGATTGCAATTTCTATGATGAATTGTAAATATTTTCTGTATTTTTTTATGTAGATGAGATGACCTTTTATGTGATATTATAGAAGATGTGCATTTAGATTAACAATCATGCGTTATTAAAAAATATGAATTAAAATATAAAAATGAAAGAAAAATAAATCATTCTCGATGTTAAGTTCAGAATAATTTTCTTTTGATTTACAATCATTTAAAATATAAATTGCTTTACATATCTTTTCTCTTTCTTAAATTTTTTAAATACATAAAGAAATGCGCTTTCAATATATATTTATATGTAATATAATCGTTTATAAATTTTAATATAAATTAATGACTATAGGATTTTTCTTAAAATACATTAGATACAACTACTGATTGAATAAATATAATGTAGCATATGTTAATAAAGACCTAACATTATGTAATATTAATTTTATTCATCGTGATAAACTTTACATTAAATCCTAACTAAATTATCTCTTAATTACGAGCGATGCCATCGTATATTTTTCTTCCTGAGAAAAACACATCATCCATCTGTGGAATAAATGTATCACGAGCGATATCGATATCTTTATTCGTTTTACAAAAATAAAAATTTTAAATATATAATACATCACTTTTTCAAAAATATAACTTCTAAATTACAATATCTACGGGGACGAGGAGAGAGAAATGTTACGTTCGTCGCATCTTAACGCTATATTGATCATACGGCTTTCCCAAATTCTTGCATCATGTTTGACTTAATCACATCAGTTGTAAAAATAGAGATATAAGAGGGCAAAGTTATCGTGCGACGCTATTATCTATTTGTCAAGCAAGCGAAGGTACCATTATATAATTACGTTTGAAAAAAAAAAAAAAAAATCGTATACCTCGGAGTAACTGGGAAGATATAGACTATACTCTCATTGTCGAAAATGTAACGTCGGACTCGAGTCCGTTTATTCATCCCAAAAATCGAGTTTCCTGGTTCCCCTGTTTGATCGTCGTCGGCACGGTGGTTGTGGACGATAGGGCGGACGTCGCTGTTGCGATCGCTTCTAGATCTTCCTTGGACAGGTTCTTCATGAGCCAGGCATCGATCACGGGCACGTTCTCTTCGTTCCATTCGGTTTCTTGATAGATGATTCTGAGCGCCTTCTTGATAATGGCTTCCGCCGTTTCAAATTCATCCTGATGATCCATGTACAGCTGATTCACTTTGTCGTATCCCTCCTGCGTGTTAAACGACGACGTGGCAAAGTTAACGATGCCATCCCAGAGGAAGGTCTTGTTCTCAAATTGCTCCTTCACGGTGTACCAGTGCTCGAGCAGGAAATTGAACAGGGTTTTATACCCGGTTGCGCTACCGGTCAGCATACTGAAGATCAGGTGGATATCCGCGTCCGTGAAATTTTCGTTCTGATCCAGCACGGTCACTTGCAACAATCTGATGCATGATGATGAAAGAAAGCGATATTATATTAATTTTTCTCATCGATATATTTGTTTACTTGAAGAAGAAGAACTCGAAAAAATGCACGAAGAGAAACTGTGTCTCTCTCTTTGTAGAATGTACATGATTGAATAAGTTGAAATATATATATATGCATATGTATGGAGATTTGTTAATGTTTTTGCTCATTTAAACAGCATGCAACAAATTTTTATGAGCTATTTTAAACAGTTCTAATTTAAATTTGTTGAGAATGACGAGGAAAATGAATCTCGAGAAAAATTACATTTTATTATTCGTTTGGCTGTATGTGAGAAATAGGATTCATTCGAAGATGAAAGTCGTAAATTTTGCGAATGTACCAACCTTTCGATCTTATTCGCATCCTTTGGACACCCAGCGAGAGTCTTCAGCAAATAGGTGCGCTCATTTTGCTTTCTCGCCAGACTGGTCTTTGGGAAATTTATGACGCGCTGCAATCCGAATTCCCATTCCTCGTCGGTGCCCCACTTGAATACGGGGCAAAGGAATTTATTGGCGACCCTGTGAAATATAATTCTCGAAAGTTCAATAATTTTTTCACTATTAATAAAACGCGATTGACTTCCTTATTCTTGTTAGAAATATTTTAGCTAAACGATTGCGTAAATCGGAATGTTTGGGTAAATTTTTCAAGTAAATTAAATAAATAACAATTTATTCTGATGATTTGGATACTAACGGATTTCCTTTGTCTGGTTCCTCATCAGTCAACCATTTCTTGAATTGGTCTCTGGCTTCCTTAACGCAAGGTTCGTATCCAGCACGGCAAAGGAAGTTCTGCATAAGACCACGCATGTGGATTTTCCAGGAAGGTTCATTAGGTTGCGGATTCTCTCCAAGTTCTAAGTAGAGAGGCTTCAATAAACTTCGGATGTAAGCCTGAAATTAAACGTATTTTACTCAATTATTTATTAAGAAATTTTGAATAAATAATATGAAATTTTGAAAAATTTTGCACGCGTGATGTGATAGATCATAAAATAAAATAGAGGAAAAATAAAAAGGCTAAGAAGCTAATTAAAGTTGACAAGCAATCATGTATGTGTGCTAGCTAATATTGATTAATTTATATATATTATTATGTATTATATAATATATATAATATGCTAATTTATATTGGGCGATCGATATTTAACGTGGACATCTGCTTCAAATTAGACCGTTTAATACGGATGTTCAATATTGATTATTGTCTATTTTGCCATTTGATATTATTAGATATTAGATATGATTACATACTTATTAAATTCTGCCATTTAATCCTGATATCGAATGTCGATTGAAATATTACGTCATATTTTATTGAATTAATGAAATTTACTTGCCTCGAATTTCAAATACACGTCCAAGCCTTCGATCCGCCGACCTATATGATGAATCATTGTAAATACCGGCTCCCAAACCACGTGACTCTTTTCTTCCTTGAGGAAGAGAGTCATGTTCAGCGCGACGCTGAAGCACAGCTCGCCGGCATATGCTAGGTTCCATGCGTCGTGGAGAAGCTTTGCTCTTGTTAACGGAGGTATTTTCTCGCGATCTGGTCCTTGCAGATATTGTGACAACATTTTCCAATTACATGAGTCGTAGTTCACCGGGAACATACCTGCGAAGAAATTTTATTAATTGTTGAAAAAAGAAAATAATTATATGCATTTTCATACATTTGATTTGACTCAGGATTTGATTGATTTGTTTCTAAATGTTTGAAGATGTAATATCTATTAAATATAGTTGAATAATAATTTTAAAAACGTAATGTAACGTAATGTTAAAATAAATCAAAAGGAGAAATAAAAATTTTAAAAATAATTGAAATATCGAAATTTTGTTAGAAAGAATTACAGTTCTCTTGGAAGTATGAATCCGCCTACCTATTTCTTCAGGATTGACAATGATGAAATTATCTTTGTCAGAGATGTCCGAGATAGTTAAATTCTTCGGTATATTTTCTTTTTTCAGCCATACAGTCGGTTTGGTATTGCTGAAATTCAGTTTATTTTGTGCTTGCATCACGATTGGAATATCCCATTGATACGATACTTTTGCAGTCGATTGCGGTGGTATGTCTCTCAAATAGACTTTCTAGAAATGCAAATAAAACATTAAAAGAATATTTTTATTCTAGAAAAGATTTGAGAATTCAAATTTTTATCGTGTTATCTGTTTGTTTATGTAATTAGCTATGTTTTGAAAAGTGACAAAATATAAATAAATAGAAATTTATAGTAAAATAATATAGAAATGTTTTAATATAATATAGGCATAATTAAGAATTTAATAATTATATTTAACAATCGATGAATTTAATGATCCAAATACCTACAAATGATTAAATCTGATATATTTTTTATTTTTAAGTTAAATAAATTTGTACGCGAATTATATGGTACGGAATTGCGACTTCTTGTAACTAATTTATGTATTTTCATAGGAGCGAGACGCACAAGTATTGCGCAACACATGTTTGTAACACATTAAATGTACTAGTCCTTGATTTTATTATTTCTTCGGAACGACGCGACTATTGTAATGTGTGTCGCTTCAGAAACGAAAAATGCTCGTTAAGCTATGCAAATATTTCTTCACGTCCGAACTTATCAAATGTGTTTACGTTTTTCTGCTCGTAAAAAAACAATATGTTTGTTCCAAGTGTAGCAACGTGTTTTATTGTAATTAATTCATCATTGCATTTGTCATACACGTCATAATATTCAACTTTATTATTTACTATTAACAATTTCAACAAATTTATATATTATTTCTCCTTTTCGACATATACATATCTTATTTCCAAATTTTTAGAATAATAATAAAGTATTTAATAGTTTCTTCATTTAATAAAAGTGTGTGAACAGAATTAATATTGGTCTTGCTGTTAATTTTCACCACTGAGGTAAATGTAACTTCCGTTTCCGACGAGAAGAATACTTTAACCGCGAGTAAATAGGATACACGTGGTCATCTCCGTTGCTTTATCTGTGCGAAAATCGCTTCTGTGCCTTCCCGCGTCGCGCGTCCTTGCAGGAAATAACGCTTTTGTCCAGCTTACCTGACTGAGATTAATTTTTCCAGTTTCGTAATCGCGAATGACCGTGACCAATGGCACTCTGTCCCGATTGATCCATGAAGCGGCGATGCCGTTGATGGTCAAACCTGGCGGCAGATTGTCCGTCTCATTTGCTACGTCATTCAGGTAAGTGAAGATATCATTGGCGAAGAAGGTTCTGCGATCTCTGTATATAAAAGACGCGATATTTCGCGATATATATAGTCTGTGACTGATCGATTGTTAAGAGAAATAGTCGGGAAGCAGCGTATAAAATGTGTCTTGATTTGAAAAAAGTTTCAACTATTTTAAAATTTTAGTCGCTTATAAATTTGATTAAAAGGCTAATTTACTTCTGAATATAACGTAGAAGAATAGAAGTTAGTTTTTACGCTTAGAAACGCTAAGTTGTTGAAGATTAGAATCTGCTTCCCAACTAATTGACGAAGGCAATTACTACTCTTTCGATTGCTGATGGAAGAAATTCCTCACGCTCCTTTGGAATAAGTCATGCCCAAGAGTGTAATTAAACATTCGGAAAACCAATTCGGCTGTAAAATCCAAAAAGTTGCATAATTAATTTTATAAATTTATATAATTGTTTTAAGTTTAAAATTTCATTTAAATTATATATACAATTATTTGTTTGTAATTCTTTTCTTTTTTATATTTTTATATTGCATATATTCAAACTTTTTTCTCAAATGTTAGCTTTGAGTAATAAATCGATTAAGATATATCTTTAATTGTATCGTGTCTTATAATAATTTTTATTTACTGTAATTTATTTTAATTACCTTTTGTCCATGTTGCTTCTTGTCTGATACCAGCGACTCTTGAGAAAGGTGCGGTCTGCGCAAATTCGTAATACAGAGGATATAACATCGTCATTGGCCACTTGCCTTGCGTCTCGTTCGGACTCAACTGTTTAAAATAATTAATTTCTTTGAAACTAATAATATGACAATTTTTATTATAATATATATAATTTTTATTATAAAGATAAAATTAATATAAAAGCGTTTAAAATAATAATGTTGTCTGTAACAATATTTTATAATAGACGTGAAAATGCTTTTCCAATATTTGTTGTAATTATAAAATATATTCACACAGCAAAAATAAGATAAAGATATTATAAAGATAATATATAGAATAATATAGAAAAAAATATTGTAAAATAAAAAGTATTGTACTCACATCGATAGTTGCCATAGATGCCAAGAATGAATTAAGAGCTTTGTTAACTGGCGCATCATTTCGACGATACGGCGTGACGGATTGGCCGATCCACTGATAGAGAAGTTCGTAGGTAGTGGTCCAGACTAGAGAACTGCTGAGTTCACTTTCTCTAAGAAGAAAGAAAATTTATTTTGTATACACCATATTTTTCGGAAATATAAAATCATTTCTGTAAATTTTTATATACTTGAAGAACATGAGACCCCAATTATCGGAAGCTTTGGAAGTGCTGTACATGGGAATCGCCATAACGTCCAGCTTCGGTAAACCGATTGAGCTATTGAAGTAATCTTGCATATAATTAATAATCATCACAACTTTGTCGGGAACGTGAAGTAGCGATTCCATGAATTCTTTGCGGCCCCAGACTTTCACATGTAGTTTCTTTCCATCCATTTCGTTAATTTCTTTTACGGGCTCGATATTCTCTAAATCTGATATCACAAGAGCTAATTGATTCGTTGACATTCGAGGTGTCTCTTCAAACTCTTCCTCGATCTTGTCGGATAACTCGCGTCGAAAGCTTAAAAGAAGTCAAAGAATAAAAGTGATATTCGATTATCGATGCATTTATTACACTTATTATAAATTTATAGATACTTTTTTACATTTAGGAGTGGAATTCAGTATGGTATTCTCTCTGAGAATAAAAGAATATTAACATCTTATACGTACATTGACGGTGTGTTTGTGCGTGCCGTTAATCCTTTAGGATACAATACACTTAACTTGAAAGTTGCTTTGTAGGGTGGTTCGTCCATGCAGGGGAACATTTTCTGCGCGTTATCTAATTGTAAATAAGTGGCGATGAAGGGACTAGAAAATAAAAAGAAAAATAAATAAAGTAAATTTATTGTCGTCCTTCTGTATTATTTTATTAATTGCAAGAAAGTTTTTTCGCGCTATTTAAACACATTTTTTTTTAATATTGCACAAATTTATTTTATTTTTATAAACTATAAATTGGACATTGCTATTTAATAAAAATATTGAGGCAAACTAATTTTTATTAGCTCTCTATCTTTTTATGTAATTTTTAATTTAATTTTAAAATATAATAAATAAAATTGTTGTTACACTTACTGTTTTCGACCTTCAATATCCATATATGCACTTTTGTAAAGACCAGTAGTCTCATTGGTCGTGAGATTTCCAAAGTACGTGATATCAACTTCGCAGGCACTTCCATTCTTTAGCATTTGTTCCAAATGGATGATGTACCAGGATTTTCGATCTTGCCGTTCGGTTCTTGCGATATATATTTGGTTGTCCGATTTTCTTTATTACAAGCATAAATATGATGAAAATAAAATTTTATTAAAACTCTAGAACATGAGTGAGATGAAATAGAAAAAAGAATATGTTGAGTTGTACTATTATAATTATAACATAAATTGCAGTAAGAATTATTAAAATCCTAACTGTTATTAGAATTATATAAAAATCATCACTGCAAGAATGTATTTGACTTGCGCAAAAAGTTAAATTATTAAATTTACTAATATTTTATATCTAAACCACAAAATTCTTATGTCAGGTAAATTACGTGTTTCATTTGCTTACGCTTCATCGAGCGGCAATTTAATCAATCTGACGCTGACTAATGAAATCTCAAGATTTGGATGAACATTCAGCGTTATCCTGTCGCTAGTGTCGGACCAGGTAAGATTGATCTTGACGCGACCGTTGAATTGGTTGCTCTCGATGAAGGGTATCTTGATGTCCACATGATAACTAGTTGGCGTAACTTCGCTCGGTAATCTGTTTTGGCGCATTTTTGAGTAGTAGACATCGTTCAAGTCAATACTGCGCTTCGATCGGTCCTACGATTAAACGAGTAATTTTTTATTCAGACAATCGGATCATCGGTTAATTATGGTAGTTTTTTTTTTTTTTTTTTTTAATTTAACACTGTACTTCGGTATTACGGAGATCCCGAGAAAGACCGAACGGTATCGCTGACAGTAGAAGGAATCCTGATAGCAACGTTGCCCACATCATGATGAATCGTACAGAGCGAACCTGGATACGGTATTTAATGTAAAGTTATTTAAACACTTGCTTACAACAAACACTGTTTTGAAGTTAATTCTTGATAAAACAGTTTGGAGTTAAATAAAGGGTTCGATGTAGCAATATCAATAAAGCTCTCCTACTTCTTCAAGATCTTAATAAAATTGACTTATTAAATAGAGAAAAATAATATAGATTAAATTTCAAATTTTCTCAATTAGATTATTTTAATATTCCTAATTGATGTCATTGATATAAATTAAAGATAAAATAGATATGTATATGTTAATTATTTAGTAACTTAATTCACCTTTCTTCAAAACTTGAGAAAATTAATTGAAGATGAGAAGATGAAATTCAGAGTTGAAGAAACTGAATTTTAGATTAATTTCTTTAAGTTTTTAAAGAAGTGGATCCTTGCACATTTTGTAATTTTAACAAAATTTTATATTTTTTTCTAATGAATGGAGAGTCTTCTGATACTTCGTAGGAGAGACTTATTTCGCGGAAAATTTTGATTTAATCGATTCCGGGTGCTTACAGCGTTATATCCTCACGGCAGGCGTGCACGCCTGAGGGACGCAGAGGACGATCTGTCGGCGATTCAACCAAGAGCCGACTCGAATACCACCCGTATCGTCGCACTGCCGCGCCGATTGACCTTGAAACCTCTTAAAGAAAAGGTGACTTCCTCCGAGAGGAGTCTGGGAAGATCTCTGAAACGACCGCGTGATAACGTGGTAGCGCGCAGACTATCACGCGTGAACGGTTCCTCGTCCGCGTGGTCCGGTCGCCAAAAAACTGCGGAAACGCGCGGAAAAACGCCCCGGTACCAGCCTCGCGTGACGTAACACGCGGGGAGTTGGATTCAGGTCCACTTAGGGCAAATCGGCGGATCATCCATTATCCAATCTGCGACGATCGCGGCCGTCGCTGAAGGGGAGCTTAATCGCGACGAGTCAATCCGGACGCGGCGAAGAGACGACGACGTCAACGGCCAATCTGCGGTCGGTGGTGCCGGCCATCAAATGGGGAACAAAGTGCGTCTCGGACATCGCCTGTCGCAAGGACCTTGGCGCCATTGTGCTCCCCTTTAGGCTCTCCATGCCAGCCAGCGTGCGTATGCGTGTCTGTATTGCGTCGTCATCGACGACGACACGTGTCGGCGTCCGATCTGCGTACCGGCTCCTGGTACCGACCCCGGACCGAACCCAATGTGCACTTGGACCACGACACCATATCGCCTCAATTGGACTTGATGGAGTGTTTTGTTCGCGATCTTCTTCTCTCGCCGGCAGTTCTCGCGCAATAAATGGGTCAGTTCTTGGAGCTGCTGGAGGCGGCAACCGAGAACGCTACGGCCACGAATTCGATAATCTGTAAATGAGTTATCTGTATCTGATACATTTAAAAGAAAATTTGAGGAATTCTTTGCATTGGTATTGTTAGTGCAAATTGAAAATATATAACTTAATTTGAGCTTGTTAAATATCTAAGACAGTGTAATTGGATTTTGAAAAAAAATAGGTAGAAATCTCTTCTAAATATTTGTTAAATTATAAAAATTGTATAAATTAAAATAAATAAGGAAATGTTATTTTAGTTGCAATTATATGTTGCTTTTATAATTAAAAATTTATCACAAATAATAAAATTATTTTTTTCTATGAGATTTGAGTTTTCTTTTATTTACCTAGTCTTCTACTTATCCCTTTTTTACTTGTAGCTGTAATTTAGAAAAGAAAACTTTTCACGTCAGTTTGATTCTCTAGAATGCTGCGTTATCATGTCAGACTTGGTTCCACGTGTCACAACAAAAAGGAGAAGGTTGTAAGACGCGCGGAAGAGTTCCGATAGCGATTCTAATCGTGAATTATCGTAGAAGCGCATAAGGATAAAGAGCGGAACGAACGATGGAGAACGATACGCAGAGCTGACGAACGAAGAACAGTGGGGGACAATCGCGAGTGTTTCTCGACCAACATCCACACACGACACCGCAAGGTGGAACGGCTAATTGCAGTTGTACCTGCGTCACCTGTGCGCTGACGCGCTCGCGAATTCGTTTTCGCGTTGAAAGCGCGTTCGTTCTCTGAAATCGTTTTCTTCGCGTTTTCGCGCACCTACGTTTTTATTATTATCTTTTTTAATAACATCTTTGTATTATTTTTTTAAAATTTGAACCATGAGACGAGGATCCGTCAGCAGTTGGCAGTCCTATGGACAGCGAAACTGTAAGTGATAACAGCTTTTTTTCCTTGTTAACAGTGTCCTTGATAACAGTTTTTTCCTTGATATCATTATTTCCAATGCCTCTAAACTCACACTTGTATTTAAAATAAATTATATTGTAAAGTACCAAGATATTAAAAATATTCTAGATACCAAAATCTTCTTTTCTGTGTTAAAAAAGTAGATTTTTTGTATAAAACTTTTTATTTTATTAAGTTTTTATTTAATTAAGTTTCAAAAATTATCGCATATATTTTAAAATTCTCATTAAAAATTTCTAATGTCATTAAAACAATATTTAATGTCAGATATAAAGATAAAAAGTATTACGTTATATACTTTAACGTTAAATTTATAAACTGAGATATGCCTTCAGAATAAAGTGTTTTGAAAGATAAATCATGTTATGATAAATCATGTTACCATATTAAGTGATATTATTTTTAGAAAAGAATGAAAAATGTCTTTAAAGATATATTTTTATTATAAATAAACATTTTTTTTTGTTTAAAGTTAATTATTTTCATTGAAAAGTTACATATGACATGTCGATAATTATCGTTGGCAATTATTATTCCATATCGTTGATAGATACATCTATTATCTCGATTATTTTCTTGTCGTAACATTAATTACACTTGTTAGTTAAATATTATTTATATAATAATATCTTATAAAGCTATATAAGTAAACTTATAAATAACATCAAATCATAGATATTCGAGAAACAATTTTATTTTTTATTTTTATAAAACTTTTTTACCTTAGATTTTTCTCAAAATATATGTTACAAAATATATGTTGTACAACTACAGTGCTGAAAAAAAAAAAATTATAATGAAAGAAGAATGTAAGAAATTATAATGTATATAAATTAATATAATGATATTGATGAATATTTATTTGAGAATCACTTTTGAAAATAATATTAATTTATTCAGATTCTTTTTATCATTGAATGCACAAATATTAAATTGCTTATTTCGATACGAATGTGCTCATAAATTAATCAACTAAATTAAATTACAGAGGTTGCATCGATCCACTTTAGCAAGTTAATTGTTGAGTTTTTATGACGGTTATAATCGTGCGAGATTTTGACGTATGGTTATGTTCTATTACGTGCAACACGAAACTTGCAACATATATTTTATCTATTTGATATTATTTATTTAGCATTTTTATTTAGTTTATTTTCCAATACCTTTATTTAATCTTACAAATTATTTTTGAGAGATTAGTATATTAACAACAAGCTTTTTAAATTATTTGTTATAGTTGATATACAGTAAAATTTTTATAAATTTTGCTCGGCTTAATTTGGAAATCGGATACAGGAAAAAGTTTTATATTGTAAATATATAAAAATATGCTTTATTAGATAATTTAATCAGTGCTAAATTAGAGCCCAATAATGCCCAATAAGAGTGCTATTGTTAAATGACTTAACAAGTATTTAAACAAGTTTATAAATATTCTGTATGTTAAATCATTTAAAAAATAATAAAATTATTATTATTCCTTGTCTTTGGGAATAATAATATTTTAATTATAATATTCTTCTAAAATATGCACGTGCATGCACGTTAAAGCAGTGTCACATTAGTTTCTAGTATTTTGAAATAATTATCTACATTAATTATGTTATTACTAATGTTATCTGATTGTTGTTACATGTGTTACAAACATGCAAGTTACCTTGAATTCATTCGTGATAGTTTCATTATTATTATTGATATCATTGTGCACATTTTTGTCAACATTCTTTGCGAGAGTTGTGCAAAAAAATAACTTTAATTAGATTAAAAACTGAATTGTAACATGATGCTTTTTTATAGACCAGGATATTAGAAGATTTAATTCTGTACAAACAACGTGAATAAAAAGAATATGTATATAAAATTACTTGATTCTTTCTTATTTAATTTTACTAATTTCATTTATTTTAAGATTACTGACAGTAATTAAAGAAATTTTATCCAGAAATTTGGTATCTAAACATTTGAATTTCTTTTTATTTAAAAGAGTTTATTTCAAACATCACTTAATACATCTTTTTATCTTGCGCACAGTATTAAGACATCTCAAACACAGCATTGAAGTTTGTTTATGTGACAGTCACGTTTACATAGTATAACAAGGAATATGATTTCACAACGTCATGAAAAGCTATGACAAGTTACAACGAATTTCATAGTAATAAAACAAGTTAATATTAGACAAACAAAATAATAAAAATATATTTGAGGAAACAAATAAAGAATAAAGCTTAATTAATTAATAATAAAGCTGTAGACAATTATTATAATACCAATTATGATGAAAAGAGGCTAATTCCTATATGCGATTTTTTCCATGTGCTTTATCTATTTCAAACGCATATCTCGGTTCTTACATTCTTAGCATAATGCGTTTCGTTAGAGATAAATTCTTTTCTTCAATCTAAATATTTTAAATTTTAAACATAGAAAGAAGTTTAGCATATTTCTAGTCTAGCACTATGATTTTCTATGACAAATTCATCTAATTCTCCGTGTTTTAATTTTATGAAATTCAAATTTTAATTGCGTTGTTAAACGCGATGCAATCCAATAATATCTTATAGAAGGTATATTTCTTTAGTTATAAATATTTCTCATTAGAAATTACATTTGACTAAAGTCAATGTAGACCGTTGCCGCTAATGCTGCTAGTACGAACGTTACCGATACGAGCGTTATCGGTGCGACGATGATTACGCGAATGCTGTAGTCAGCGACGTGCACGAGCGGGACCTTGAAACCGCGTTCACGGGCTATCGTGGATTCCTGCATCACGGGGAACCAATTTCGGTGACGTCATCCCATACATATTCCATGCTTCTAACGTTTCATTACTAGCACTAAATTCGTCGCGATATGACGGATGTGCTCACGGATAATCAAGATTTTTTTTTTCTAAACCGACACGGAATATCAGTACGCGACTCGTTCCGACTCGCTGATTGTTAACACGATTTACATACCTAACGATTTACATACCTACTCTCTAATTCACGCGATCTTCCTGATTGCTCTTGGATTCTATGATTCAATCGAGCGATTGTAAACTGGAAATTATTAGTCTCGATTTATCATAGCTTATTAGATTTCTGAGAAGATAGATGATATCTTTTGTTTGAAATGTAAGTTTTCCTAAGAAGAATTTATTCCGAGAAAAAGAAAATTTTTCATTTTCTTTTAGCAAAAAGTTGAATATTAACTTTAAAATTTTTGTAAAATTCACACATTCCTTTATTTTCTATGAAAATATTTATTTAGATTATTTAATTTTTAATTATAATTATATTTTTTTAATACATTGGAATTTTTAAGAATTTGTAATTTTAAATTAATTATTTATTTAAAATTTTAAAATATATATATTATAAATATTATATAATATATATATATATATATATATATATATATATTATATAATATTTATATATTATATTTAAAATATATACAAATAATACAAAATATATAAAATATACAAATATTACGACATATAAAAAGTTTTCCCATTTTCATTTCTTTAACTTTTTCTCTTATAATAATAATAAAAAAAAATATATTTAAGAAACACATTTTGATTTAAATAATTTCTTTCGACTTTTTTAAAATATCTAATCAAGAAAAAAGATATTTTATTTAAAAAGGGTAATAATATTTAACAATTCATATCATTTACAATGTGCCAAATGGCCCGTTACATGATCGATACAATTGACGATCAATTTGAAAGTGTTACAGCCTATAAAAAAGAAACAATAGACACCAATATTAAGTGCGATAACAAATGTGCGCATCTTTCTATCGCGAGTTTAATACTTTCAGCCGACTGTATGATGCAGACGTATGAGGGTAATACCGCGCTTCCTCCGCCTTGCGAGGAAATTGTCCATCAACGAAAAGGTGGTTGGTTTTTAACGTATAAAAAAGTCCTCTCCTTCATTGTCTTGTTCGTGATCATTGTGATCGTCGCCGGTCTGATCGGATGGAATATAGGCACGATGCCTAAAACGAGAGTGAGTTATTTAATATAATATAAATTATTTGTTATTATTAATAGTTTAATAATAACGCTGATCTTTTATAACAGTTGATTTAAATAAAATGTTTTTAAAATAAAACAAAAAAAAATATAATCATAGATTTACCTTTCGATTATTTGTGAATTAAAATTGGTATTTTGTTTAAGGTTATTTGTTGTGTAAAAGAAATTTTGAATTATTTTATATTACTGTCTTCGTATCGTTTTTAAATTTTGATTACTGATGTGTCCATGTGACATCTTGCATTTTATGGCTTTAATATTTAAAATAACGAAACATAATATCTCTCTAAAAAAATTAATTCTTGCCAAGCTCTGCATTTTCTGTTAATTAGATATACGATCCGTTAGCCCTCATTGAAGATGAGGTAGAGGAAGGAGGCGATATCATCATGGTCCCGATATCACCTTTCATTCATCCCTCGAGATATACTCTCGAGTTAATGCTGCCGAGTGATGTCAATACAACGTCAAAGATGAAAGGGCGAGTCATTATCGAATTCCGCATGGACGACACAACAAATAAATTATCTCTCAATGCGAGAAACATTACGGCAACGCGTTATAAGCTGTCACTCTTAGAAGAGAATAGTGCACGAGCAAAAAGAAGGCGTAGGAGGCGCGCCGAGGACGATAATAAAGGCAGCCAAGATAACGCTGGTACTTCTTTCGGGATGCCACACATATTTTTTTATCCGTCAATATCTTTTATCGAAACTGTTTTCTTATCTTTTTGGATTTAACAGGAAATAAAAAAAAATATTTCGATCGATTACTAATAGAAAATACAGATACTAATTAATTAGATAAAAAATAGACCATGTTTAAATTATTTAATTGAAATATTCGATTTAATTTGTCTCATTAATATACCGATTAATTAGTTGCTTTAAATTATTTTTTAATACGCGTACGCAAAAGTTTATGTCACGTAGGTGTTATAAATGAAATTTGCATTTATTAGATTTAGATTGTAATCTATGACTGTATTACTGTGTAAATTTAGTGCCGTCAGTGCTGAAAATTTATAATTTACGTAATGTTTATTATATACTTTCAATATTGAAAATTAATTTTGAAACATAGCACGAGTGCGATTCGTGATTGTTTTATTTGGATTATAATCTGTAACCCATCATAAGGCAACGGGTTAATGTACTGTTAAATAAAGCAACAGATTTCTGGTAGCGAAATATACGCGATAAGACGATGATTAGCTTGCAGCTGTGCCAATATCTAGCATAATAGCAAGCAGGTGGTCAATTGCGTAATCTTCATCGATAATTCTAAAATAAAAAGAGAAATAACTTCAGTTTTATCGTTTTAAATGTTACATAATTAACCTGGAGATTTCTGGTTTTATTTTTTAATTAATATGATTAAATAATAACAATATCAAATTTTTGTTCTTTTTTTAAGAAAAAAATTATATAATCGATTGTTTTTAATGCTGAACAACGATTTGTTACTGCAGCCGACGCTACCACTTTGGCTTCTATTGCGATGTCATCGGTGCAATTAGAAAATCAAGAAACAACGCGCGCTATTGTCACGGAATATCCGCCCGGAAATGCAACTGTTTCTAGTAATGAAACTTCTTCTTTGAGAAACGAAAGCTCCTCCGTGCAGGATGAAAAAATTGAGGAATCCGCGAACGCAACAACATCTAGATCGGTGGACATGGTGGCGTCTACATCCGGTAATGGAAGCATAACCGAAGTGGAGATTCAACGATATGAAGAGGATGCTAATAACGGATTACACGTGATACATCCGGCCGTTGCTATGAGCCCGGGAATGTACAGCTTGGAGATCGATTACGAGATTCTGCTCGATGGCAAGGCGATTTATTTGGCGAGCTACAACGAGACTGGCGAAGGAAAGTGAGTTTTTTCTGCATGATCATAGTAACAAAGAAAATCAATTAATTAATTATATTGTTAAAGCGTTATCTTGCAAAAAATACAATTACAACATTGATAAAGTTTTTAGAAAATTATATAAAAGAAAATTGTTTTAACCTTGTTATTTTAGAAAAGAATATATTCTTAGTATTCTTTTCGATAACATAAAAATTATTAAAATTTGTTTTTCACTTGTGTCTTCTTTCACCTCTTTCTTATTTTATTTTAAAGCTTTTTATTTTTTAAATAATAAATTTGATCAACTGTACGGATAAAGCATGCATTAAAAACAATTGTTTCACGCAGTTGAGATAGATGCAGTTGTGTGTCTTTAATCTAAGAATTTTTAAAACATTTTTATCTGAGAAATTTTTATCTTAATAGGCTTAATATGCTTTGGCAAATTTTCATATATTTTTTCTAGTAAATTGTTGATCGGAACGCGGTTGAAACCTGTGGGAGCTTCGCATCTTTTGCCTGTCTTTGATGACATAAATCTCAAGGCTGTCTTCTCGGTGTCCGTGGCACGTCCACGCGAAACTAGAGTCCTGTCGAACATGCCTCTCAGTATCTCCAAAGACATGTGCGTATTTCACGCTGTTAGTTGCAGCTGTGTCAACGTTTGCGTGCTTAGAAGACTATAACAGTTTAAAATGGCAAAACTAAATAGCAAAATTTCACTATTGCTTCTTAACTATATTTAATCTTTTAAGCAGACAAAAAAGGAGCAAGAAACACATATATATATATATATATATATATATATATATATATATATAAAACATATAAAATAAATTACATAAACTTTCTTATTGTCTCTATGTGTCTCTCTTTGATAATTTTAAAACGTGCTATCAAACATTATAGATTGTTAATCATTTTGTTCTATATTTTCTTATAATTATAAAATTAAAATAAATAAAATGCATTTAGAATACATTATAATTATCGATTATTTTAGAAACAAAGATTTTTTTTCATTAAAATATAAATTTTGATGTGATTAATTATAATCAAATTTCTTATTATATTATTGTCTCTCTATATTTTTCTCATACAACCTTTATTGTACTGAAGAAGTGATTAGATTTATATCTTTTAAGGTCGGATGACCGGATGTTTGACAGCTTCAGCGATACTCCATTGCTTTCACCTTACAATTTGGCTTTTGTAATGGGTGAGATCGAGTCATTGGGCGAGACAAAAATCGAGTCGTTGGGGCCTGATAACGCGACAGTGATCTTCTGGAGTGATTCAAAAAAGCGATCGCGAGGAATTTACCTTCTCGACAAACTCGAGCAAATCGTCGTATGTTTGAACAACGTGTTCTCGATGCCTTATCCACTACCGAAATTGGATATCGTCGCACTACCGTCGCGAATCGTCGATAACACTGGAAGCCCGGGATTAATATCATTGAAGTAAGAGAGATCATAGGATAGTTATTTCATCTCCTAAAATTAATAAGATTATTACAAAACTATTTGGAAAGAATTATAATTTTCTGGTATTTAAGCTTCAGAAGGATTATAAAATTATATTTTTTGAATTAATTTCAAATGAGTTTCGAAGCAAGTTTCGATTTATCTAGCATTGTTAAAATATTATATATAAAAAAATTTTAAAGTTGTTACAAAGTTTAATAGAATAAAATTTGGTTTCATAATTTATTACAAAATTTGACAGAAAACATTATAAGAAGAATTTTCAGTCAACGATTTGATAATTACATTAAAATAATTTGTTTTAAAAGATTTATTCATTTAAATTATTAAAATTCTTAAAATATAGCTAGCAATTAATGTTAAAAACTTTTAAGAAAAAATTTTATATTTAATTTATAAAAATTTTTATATTAAATTTGTTGTTTATGGTAAAAAAATGCGTGCGAATGCAAATCTAATCCATTATACTCCACTATTGTTTTATGTTTGATATCGCGTTATATCGAGCTAAATTGTTTTCAAGGCAATCGTTCTTCTACGCCGCGGATCGATCTCCCATGGTCACGAAGACGGACGCGTTAAGCGCTCTGATAAGCTTGATAGGAGAACAATGGCTAGGCGGCGTTGTGAACATGAAGAACTGGACGGACGTTTGGCTGCTTGAAGGCTCTATGCTCCATTTGCAACATGCGTTGATGGAGAAGGCACATAATTGGAATAATATTTGCAATCTGTCAAGATGTTCTGAAAGCACTGATGTTTGATGGACAATGTTTTCCTAAAACACGTGTTAAATTATATATGTCAAAATTACTGTACTTTCAGAGTTAAATTTAATTAAGCTAATTCTACATTTATTATTTTAAAAGGCAATATGGGATATTAAATAATGAGAAATTGGCTTACCTGATACGACAAAATTTTATAGTAATTTTTTAGTAAAAAGTTTATGTATCCATAAGAAAATTTCTTATACAAAAATAAAATTCTTTATACAAAGGATAATAGTCAATTATAACAATATAAAATTTTAATTTCTTGCATTGCCTTTAATTTGCTTTTTATCTTTAGTATATGGTTATTTTTCTTCTTGAAATAACTGATTTATAATTTATAATATCTAAATGAGGATAGGTCTATTTTCCTCCGCTGAAGAAAGCAAAGTTTTTATGAGATTCTATTTTCAGATAGATTCGTCACTGGGCTCCAATCTTGCTTTTCTCGCCAACGTGCAATGGGATGCCATGGAAGAAGATAGTTACAGCGTTTCGAGATCGCTGCAATCGAATGTCAATCCTGCCCATCTGGATTTCTCGAACGATAACGCTCGTCATAAGAAAGGTAAAAATTGTCTATTAGTTCGATCGTTCTTTCTTCAAGCAATGCTTGTAATACTTTCAAGTATTAATATCTTACTCCTGATATTATTAACGATATGATTATTAAAATATTGGTATCAATACTTTATCTTCATGTTATTGAAGTATTAAAAATTATGTATGTCTTCGCTATTATATCAGCTAGATATTGACACTTGGAAGGGGAGTTGTGACTATTCGAACACTTTAATATTTGCACATTTTAAAGATGTGTTTGCAGATGCAATAAACGTTGAGTAATTCAATATTTTTAGTAATATAAAAATATCTGTCTGCGTTATAAATTACTTTGTATGTAAATTAAAAGTTTTACATTAATTTTTCAGGATATTTTCGATTTATCGCTTTTCTTATGTGACTTAATCATATTTGGATAATTGGAAATATATATTGCTCTATTGCTTTTAATCACATGAAAATATTACATCGAATAGTCGTAGCTTTACTCGAAAGGCAGTATCGAATATATACGCTCTCGTAACGCTGCATAATGTGATTCTGCATTCTGACTGCTTCTTGTAGGTGCATGCTTGATTCGCATGTTGCATGGCGTGATAAACGATACCGCCTTTAGGAACGGCTACCGGAAATTCATAGCGAGGTGGTGGGTATATCACATTATCGTCGTTTTATCCTTCGAGAGGGCCGCCGTCGATTCGTTCATTAATCGCGCGATCCGTCGTTTAAATCGCTCGCCCGCTCGCTCGTGCGACAGCGTGATTCAGTCGTCGAAACGATAATCGACGCGTTTTACAGCGAGTTATCCCACCGGCTTTATGATAATGCCACTCGTTGAATGTCACGAGCTGCCGGCCATTATTCCTCATGCTTCTTTATCGGGCTCGTTACATAAGTACACCTATCACCGATATATATGCATATTTCGTTCTGTGGCATTGTGAATCGCAATGTGCCGTACAATTTTCCGGCGTGGTGCAAGAGAAAGCATCAATAAAATAGCGCTCCATTTTTCATCGTAGAAAAATGCTGAAATTTTCATTTAATTCAACATCCTTTTTAGGAATTACTCGACAGCAAGCGTTGACGATTTTTGGGAAGCGATGGCGGAAGAAACCATAGGTTTGCCCATAGAAATCACGTTGTCCGAGGCGATGAATTCTTGGATTTCGCATCACGGATATCCGATTGTTAGCGTCATGAGGAAGTACAAGGAAGGTACCGCTGTCATTCGACAGGTGCGACCTAAATAACAATTAAATCGCGTATTAATTTTTTTATGGAAAATATTACAGTTTGCATTAATAATGTTTCTCCGTGAGATATTTATTTATTCATCTTGAGAAAAAGGATTTATTACTATATTTATCAATTGTTGTATGTTGCACAGCAAAGATTTACATATGACCAATCATCCGACAATCAACCGACCTGGTACATACCGCTTGACTATATTAACAAAACGAGCAATGATTGGTCATCTCCGACGAAGATATGGTTCCATTCTGAAGCGGAGATGGTGGTGCATAACGTTGGGGCGGAAGATTCTTGGATTGTGTTCAATGTGAATAAAACAGGTGGTTCCATAAATATTTGTTTCAAAAAGTTCATTTCATAAAAAAACTTATTTACAAAAAATTAAAAAAAACCGTTTTTATCAGGATTAGCAAAATATTTTTTTCACTCGTTTTATTGTCAAATATTATCGTATATTTTTTTTCTCTTCTAATGGATAAACGGAACGTTCAGTAAAATAATTATAAATTTTATTATTCTAAAAAAGTTTAATAATAATAAAAGAAAATTAAAATAAAATTTATCAAAATTTTAAATATTTATAGACATTTAATTTATATTGTCTAATAAAATAAAAAATATTGATTTTGCTTCCTATTTTAATCTACATTTGACATTTTACTTTGTTATTTATACTCTTTTGCTTAATTATTTCTAATAGTGTAACATGATTTTTGCAACAAATGATTTTTTTCAATTTGTACTTATGCGAAAAATAATTTCTTGGTGAGAGGATGTCACATTAATTTTAATACCCTCGAATTTAATGTAAAATTGCAAAAGGCGACAAAAGTGCTCGCTCTATCATTATTAATTGCTTTTAAGGTTATTATCGTGTGCATTATGACGAGGAAAATTGGAAGCTCTTGGCACAGGCTCTCGAGGAGAATCACGAGGTCCTCCCGGCAGAAACCAGAGCGTCACTCATCGACGATGTGCTCGGGCTCGCCGCGGTCGGCCTGACGAAATACGCGACCGCTTTCGACTTTATTAAATATATGCAAATGAAGGAACGACATTATGCTCCTTGGGGTGCTCTGATGCGTCATCTGTTGAAGTTGAACGGTCTCCTTTACGAGACGTCGGGTTTCAGTCCTTTTCAGGTAGCGTAACGGAGCTTATGGAGAGAAATGAACATTAAAAGATTATATCAATTTAAACAAGTTTGGACCAACTATATTTAATAAATATTTGAAAACTTATTAACTCTCTAACATATATAATTCAATTAACATCTTATAAAATATAACATGTAACTGTATTAAAGTGATAGTAAAAAGTAACTTAATCAAAAATGTATATTTCATAAATATAATATTTAATAATAATAAAAAATTTACGTTGAGGAATATTTAAAAAAATATTTTATTATTATTTTTATTATTGACGCGACAAAGTTGTAGCAAACATGAATGTTTAAAATTTGAAAAAAATGTAAAAATTAAACTTAAAATTAGAAAAAATTTATAGAAAAGATAATAGTTTAATTTTCTTGCTATTAGATGACTTAATAGGATTAATAGATAGAATTAATATTTACAGGAGTTTACACTAAAGTTTACTTCAACATTGTACTCAGACGTGGGGTGGAAGATCGATGAAGGATCGCGACTAACTTTGACCGCTCTTACAATAGCGTGTGCTTTCGAGAATGCGGACTGCCTTGAATGGTCCAAGAATCATTTTGCGAAATTGAAGGATCATTCCAATGCGGACGAAGTGTAAGTTTGATAAAAAAAATATCGATTTTTCATTCATGATTTTCATTCATTTATTCTTAAATATTTGTTGATATAGCTTTCTTATACTAACAATATGTCTCAATTTATAAAAACTCATTTTACACAAACTGCTTTTCTTCATTTAAAAATTTTATTAATAAAATTTATTAATAAAATTTTATTAATAAAATAGTTACCAGATTAATGTGTTGAGCTGGTTTTTAAATTGTTTATAACAAAATGAGTAAGAAATAATATTAATTTTTATGTATAGAAATTGATTATTGACTGCTTTATTAATATAATATAAAAAAATTAGTTTTTATATGATGAAATTTTCGAAATAATTTTCATTCCTGATCTCACTTTGATTTCATAGTTCGTTTTTGAGGTAAAATTTTGATCGTTTCAGCGTACCAGCGTACGCACGCGAAGTGCTATACTGTACGATTGCGCGATACGGCACACGAAACGAATGGAATTATTTCGTTGAGAGGGCAAACTCTACCGCAGATGGAGATGAAAAAAATCGTCTTTTATCGGCGTTTGGGTGCTTCCAGACGCCATGGATCCTGCAGACGTGAGTAGAAATTATTAGCAGGAAAGTTTGTAATAAATAATGCAATATCGTTAAAATTATTAAGTATTATTTAATTTCAAATAAGTTTTAAAAGTAATTTAACTTTTCTAATTGGCAAAAGAATTTAAAGTTAAAAAATACAAAAAATGTTAATAAAAATTTTAAGAAAAAAATAAGTTTTCTATACATTGATTAAGAAATATATCTACAAAAAATATTATTTTTAAAAACAGCAAAACTTGCAAAAAATTATATAATTTTGTATAAAATTATGTATAAATTATGTATTATATAACATATAATAAAATATGTACTTACTTCATATTAATATATGTTAGGATACTTAGTGAACTTCTCGAAGGAAAGATCTATAACGAGGACGAGACGCAAAGGATCTTAAGGAGTTTTCCACAAAATCCGGTTGCTGCGCAAATTGCCTACAAGTTCGTGCAAAATAATTGGGAGGTTATCGTCACAAGGTATTCTACAACTTTGTTATCTCTTTACTAAACTTGTAAGTAGATTACGATATACTCTTACGTCTGTTTAGATTTTCCAAATCTCGTCCGATCTTAAAAGCTTTTGCACTGGCGACGACGAATGGCTTGATTAGCGAAGAAGATTTTGAAGATGTAAGTATGATTTAAGTATTACATAAAAATAATAATTTAATATAAAAATTTTATATAAAAATAATAATTTAATAATATTAAAGAAGAATACAATAAAATAATTAATAACAGATAATTTCATAAGGAATATAATCTTCTTTTAAGCTTTCTGTACATTCCCTTTTTTAATGAATTGTCAGCCATAATTTCAACGATCTCTTGTAGAACACTATAAACAATCGTTTTAACATTTATTTGAATTTCCAGTTTCAGACTTTCAGCGAAGATAATCTCGAAAGCATAAAGATCGTGGGGTACACAATGGCAATGGTCGAGGCACACGCTAAATTCGCGATAAAGTGGTTAAAGGAATTCTTGCCGGAAGTGCAGGAGTGGTTAACAGCGAACAATGCCACGGAGATATCGACATGAATAATTGAGTGAGATCCATCGGGAATGTAATAGGATAAAGAGAACGTCCTCTGCACCCTGCAATCGATTCGCTTTCGCTGTGCGGCTGTCGGTGCTCGCACGCGAAAAGAACTGCGAGAACTTTTCTACGACAACAAGTTTTATTTCTTCGTATGCTTTTGTCAAGCATGATTACAAAACCAAGCAACAAGAATCTCGTCCTTATATCGTGTAGCCTTAGAACGACGGTCGTTAGTATATAATTAGTTAGTAGGTACATATTTAACAAACGATATACATAATAATCGTATCTAACGGTGGTAATTATTATTCCAATGTTCACCGTAAACTCTCCGTTTTTCGCTCTCGTTAACGGCGCTCTATTGCTATACGGTACGCTCGTTTTATAACACTATGTTATCGTTACAATAATCTATCCGTACCGTCCTTACTTTTCTCGTCTTTAGCCTAACTCGTTAAATGCGTTTAGTACGGTATTCGCAAGCTATCGGATACGCAGTTCGAGGGTTGGAAGCGATGATTCGTCGTCGTTTGGGGCTCGGCCCCATCAGAGATTTAAAATACCCGATGTTAAATCGAGATCTTAAATACACCGCGAAGAATTCCACCATTTCGCTCTTCGCGCGTGTCGTGAGATCCTCCGAGACGAGTTAAAATCGCAGAACTGCACATCGCGGACTTCATATTGCCTCGGCGAACGTCCAATTCACTTTTTACAATGCATTTAGCGCTAAATGCAACTTTTCTCCTATACCGTATTTGTGTGGCACGCGACTTTACAAACGTACACGTTTAACGCTAAATGCAGCCGCCTGTTTTTTCACTTCACGTTTATATTGAATAATATATCCTCACATTTGGACAAGCTGGAGAAGTGACAGCCGCGTTAAGAATTAAACAGCCGCGTCTAACGCGAACTGTGGCTGTGCAATTTTCATCATTGTATTATATCAGAATCTCGTATTAAACTCAGCGCATTTAGTGCTAAATGCGCATTAGCGCATCTATTTGCAAATAAAATTTCTCGGTATACGAGAATTGTTCAAAAAATGTTTTTTATTTTCCGATCTTTCGTACATTGCAGGGGTTATTTTTTTTTAAACGAAACATATCTATCTCTCTAACGAAGTATGGTGGATATATTGATGATACATCACATAAATATTTCGTTACAATTTTACTACATCAATCACAATTTATGAAAACATGTATGCTTCTTACAAGGAAGATTTATAAGTCGGCAAGATGCAATTTTCTGGGGATATTAACTATTTCAAATAATTTCTCTTTCACTTGATATTAATATATTTTTGTTTGCTTTTGGGAACTCCGTTATGTAAGATATATTTTATTTCGTTAATAACCCCTTCGAGTAATCGCTTAGAAATGGTGTCGATCGTTTATTGTCTTCACACAATTCACTCGATTTTATCAGACGTATTATTATCGGTGTTGCGTGTGAGCGCATTGTTGACATTCTAAAACGATCGCGTATGTATGATAAAAAACGAACTGTTAACATTTTGTGCGCGATTTCAAATAAACAAACGGGATTCCATTGAATTCTGCGGTTTTTAATTTCACATTCGTTTTGAACGCGTTTCGTATGTCAAGAAGATACGTTCTCGTTCGTTATATTTGGTCATGCCTTTCTCCGTTATTTTTTTCCCCCTTCGAATACGGCAAGTTCCGCTCGATGCATTTAAATGCAATACTCTGCAGTGCTTTGTATGTCGGCGAATTGAGATAATTCCACGCTCTTTTCATCATGCTCAAACGCTAATTAATGGCGCTCAAATTTTCAATAAATCCTGTAATCGAGTATCAATCGCGAACAGACGCTGTTGAAATCGGGATAACTAAAAGAGATTGCACAAAAACTTTTCAAGCGATACATCACTTATAAATTATAGACAGAAAAATAATACAGTAAGGTAAAATGCATTGAAAAACAGTTTTTAAATCACGATAAAAGATCAATATTACATCAATCAAAATTGCCCTCATATAACAAAATTTATAATAAATAAAAAGATGCATTTGTTTCTTATGCCTTTCTTTCACGATTTTTATACTGATTTACGTTTTTGACATTTTATCTGTTAATTTGATTAAAGTCTACGTAAATTTTTTATGTAAATACATGAATAATTTCAAATTGTTTAAAATAACTTTTATATGATTATATAAAAGTTTTCTCAAAGGTTATCTTTTTTTATAAAACTGAAGATACAAAGATTATCAATTATTTACTGAAATTTAATACATGAGAACAGTTCGGATAATTATTCCATTAGATTTTAATAAAACTTATTTAATATTAAAAGCAATTAATCAATGCATAACTTCTCAAAAATTATTTCTCAAATTTTATCAATTTTGTTATTTTTCAATGGAAAATTTCTCACACTTCTTTAATCGAATAAGAATTGAACGCGTTTATTATACTTGAATAATAAAGAAAATTAAAATAATTTTAGAAAATGATGAAATAATGTAGCGTATTACAACGGGAATGCGATGTTGATATTAAAAAGCCCCATAGAGTTTTTTGGAAAGATATTGATTTGTAATTATCTGAAAATCGTAAAAAAGGGCCCAACCATTTATAGCTTTTACTTATCGCTATATCTCGTTATTTACACGGTATTTACATCTTTTAATCTTGTTAAATAATTTATTATCCAATTAAATAATTTATTATCTAAATGTGCACACTCCATTCGCTCTACTTTTCTCTCATTCGTTTGTCTTATGATCATCCTACTATGATCAAATATTTCGATGACGTCGACATGATTTTCGTAATCAACGATAAATATTTGCAGGACATTAGCTTAACTGCAGCATAGTTTTATTGCTTTAATGTTAATAATAGCAAAAAAATTACTAAAAGTTTGTATATTATTGAAAATTGATAAATTAGAAAAAATTAACATATATTTAATCTGTGAAATTAGAGATTTTTTTCCAATTTATTATATATAATCATTATATATATTGGATACGTATATCGTTTAATTAATTTCTAAGCTTATATGCTTAGCAGAATATTTTTTTGCTTGTCTGACATTTTTTTCTAATACTTTCAATTTTGATGTCCTGCATTTCGATAGACAAATGAAATTGTCATTGCTCTTTTGACTCTATTTTCTCTTCTTCTAACGTTATGATTTATTTAACATTAACATTGATTAAATTCAAATACTGTCAATTTTCATTGATTCCAAGTAGCGCCATTTTATTGTTTCGACCAAAAATGTAATTGAATATAAAATTGTAAAAAGAAATAAAGAGCAAGCTAAAGGTGAAATTAAAATTTTGATATATTGTCTCATCGCTACAAAATCGTCGTCGACGCGAATATCATCGGTCGCGGGTGTCATTTTATAACAAGTAAGTATATAGCTCTATCATAGAAAATGTGTGCGTTGTTTTCCTAACGACCTAGTGTGGAGTAGATTTGTTTCGCTTTTTCTCGCTAGGCGAAATCCCTCGAGTCTACGATACTAAATGCACGCCTCCATATTTCCCTCGAGTCTGACGAACGCTTTAACGTTCACTGGACGATTTTCAATCAAGTACCACGTGTACGCTCGTATTTCTCGTACAATAACCAGCATAGATCGGCTGGCATCGATCGTCGTAGTCAGAAGAATAACACTCATCTGAGTTGATCGAGAAGAAATTATTCGCGTAATATTTCATTCCTCCTTGCCGATCCGGTTTTTCATCGATCGGTGATCGAAAGAAGCAATCCGGAAATTGATTTTACAAAGAATGATCGACGGCCGTCCAAGCGTGACGGCACGAAAACGCTCCTAAAGTATCGGCGTTGCGTCTTAATGGCAGTAGTAATAGGGAACTCTTATCTTCTCCCCTCGTATAATAATATTTATATTTACAATCCAATGTGCTACGACATTATATTTGCACGAAAATTATTATTCGTTAGTTATGATTAAGAGTTCTAAGAACGTCGGAGAATCGGGTATGTCGACGCGAGTATCGATTGTCGACTTCAAAGGCTATCGGTACGGTCAACCGTGAATTGTTTTATCGAAAGGGCAAATCAATTCTTTTCGTTTTGTGTTCGTACATGTATAAATATCGATATAAAATAGAACCAGATATTTCTTTTAATCTAGGGAAATGGTTAGTCGATTAAGTCCCTTTGAGCTTAAGTTAATGGAAGCTTCGATCCTCCGGTCCTATATAAATTAATAGCATGTTATTCAATGTCTTTATCAATTTTGCGGTGAATTACATATAAATTTATACTGAAATATCACAGAGAAAGTTCCATCTCTCAATTTCCCGAATACAATAAATAATCGACAATTTAGATAGGAAAAGGATTTAAAATTCTCCGACGTTGATTTACATTCCTCTCGAGTAACAGTCCGCAACGGGTGATTCGCGGCTAATGATCGTTTTTTAAACCACAATGACAAGTATCGTACATGACGCGTAACTGTCTATAAAAGGAAAAATAAAAAAAGGGCGAAAATTATGAGTAACGGCTCACAATGACAACGATCACGAACTACGGTATTGAACAACGGCGTCAACGGTTGTTCAATTCCCTACAACTATCAGCTTTAGAATTCGTATGCTTTACTTGTTCTTACCGTACTATCGGTTATTTTTTTATCGTACTCTCACGGGTTTCACTTTTCGTTACAAAATACAATACATTTTTATTGGGACGAGGTAACGCGAGAAGCGTCGGCGACGCGAGATGCGCGTTCTCCCCTTCGCCTGGAGAACAAGAACGAAGAAGGGTTGTAGGAGACGCGACAAATTCAAACAATTTTACGTACGACTAAAGATATTTACATCGCTAATCGAGAAAAGGAAAGAAGATGGAGAAGCAACGAGCGAGAGAATCAAGTATTAGATACGAAGTATTCGTAGAGAAAGGTACATCTACCAAAGTATAGCAATCGATAGTAGAAAGATTATCAAATAGGAAGATTATTAAACGTTTGGTTAAACATTTAGGGTAGTTAGTTGTTAGATAGTACTTAGAATAGTTGTTTTCGCGCTACCGACGCGCCATCGGTTCGTCCGTTCGCTCTTAATATATATATATATATATATATATATATATATATGCTCGTATAAATGGTTACGTTTCTAAAATTATCATCTGGTTATACATTTCAAATAAGATTACACCCTAAGGTCTGTGTGTACGACGAGCTATCTACGCGCTGATTATCTAATTAATTCGCGCAATTGCGGGCCACTTCCGGCCCCCGTTGCAATACAAAACGTACGCTCGCGAAAACGTGACTTTTGTCGTTCGCACGAAGTTATCGTTCACGTACGGATTGCCGCCGTCGCACTGCGGTGTTACTGCAGCCTCTCACTCGCGTTTCATTGGGATGCGGAAGCTTGCGAGTTTCACACAAGTCTCGGTAAATTGCACACGCAGCGACAAGCTATGGAATTATTGATATATCGCGTCCAATATAAAAAAAAAAATATATATATATATATATATATATATATAAAACATTCAGAAGAAAAATGCACATACAGTTTTCGTAGGAGGTATGTACAAGATGCTGCAGCAATCACGATCGCATCACGACGTCGTTATCAATCGAAGCTAACTTTGTATTTCCGTCTCGTTCTAGATTATATAAATCTGTAACGTAGACTGAAATATATCAACATTAATAAATTTCGCATTAGCTCTAATTTCACGACGAACTTTATTAATCCGAATTTATTCGAACGATGACTTATAACGGCCGTCCGCGCGAGTTTAGACGAATGACAGAATGGCGGAGATCGGAAGCTCGATCGTCGCGCGCGCGCGGTCCTCGTTCCTCGAGGCATTAATATTACTATACAGTATTACACCGTAACGTTAGCCTGATGTGTTACCCGATTAAATAGTGGCAGCTTCGTTATTACGATTTACTTGAGCAGACTATGTAGGTGTATGTGTATTCCTTGCGAAAATCTCGCGCCCATCACGCGAGCGGCGCGTCCTTATTCGAAACACCGAGTGCAATTTGTTCAAGCGACGACGTCGCCTCGAGTTCTCTCGTTTCAGGATTTCGTAACGACGTACATCGTCTCCTTTCGGTGACTCTTACGCTTCTATCGACGAGCCTCTATTTCGTTCCTTCGGTTTTCGTCCCTCTCTTAAAGGAAAGGAACCTAACGTCCCACCCATCGCGCTGTCTTCAAAATTGCCATTCATATACTTTCAGTTCACTCTTTGCAAAATCGGAGCCCTTTTGCCGTAATTTCGTTGAGGATAAGGAGGTGGAGCTTGCGGATTCTCCTAAGACTAGGATCCGGGTGTCTGATCCTTAGTCTTTCTCTACGGTGCAGGGCTCGGGCATGGACTACTGGGGCGGACACTTCACCACCGTCGTGGTTGCAAACTCGCTGAACTTCTTGTCAATCGGCACCCGATCGTCGTAGAGGGTAGGCGCTTGCAGAATAATGCCCGCAGTGCCCACTAGAACCGCTAGAGTAAAGATCCAGAGGAACAGACGGTCCAGCACCATCGCTACGTACTTCCAATCTTCCTTTACCTGCACAGAAGCAATAATTTAATTAATTCCCTCGAATATCTTCTATTAACAGCCGCGAGTGAAAAGCTTATGAAACTTTGCGCTTAATTTAAATGTCCCATGTACAATATATAAATATAAATATAAATAAATACATATGTATATATTATTAGGGGAAAAAAAATAATAATTTAAATAAAATTTTTATAAGAAATATATTTATTTCAATAAATTTACCTTAGTCGAGTCTTCGAGCATTTTGGTGTGCTCGGCAATGAAGCGCACGCAGATGCACGATTTGTGCACTTCCGGCGGACAACGAGAATGCGAGAAGGCCGGCGGGCTTCGGAGCGCGGGACTCTTGACTTCTTCTATGCCGGCGTCTCCGGAGACCGAGAGATCTTCGCATTCGGTGTGTAATGGTAACGGTGGTAAGGGGGGGCCGTGAATCATGCAGCTGCCTCCAAACCTCGCGCCGTCCGTAAGGCTAAAGTGATTACATGATAATGAAAATATTGTTAGATATGTTTCTTGTTCCTTCTAATATCGCGAGCAGCGTTTTCATAACTGATATTGGTATGAAAAAGAAAATATTTTATGATCTTATTTTGTTTAAGCTCAAATTTATAATTATAACTTTATTTTATGCGAATAAAAATTTCTAAAGCAAAAAATTTGTATTTACATTTATAGTTTCTCAAAATAATGAATCATTAATGGTTTGGCGAAATAAAGTAATATAAGGATCAAAGAGCTAATTACAAAGCATTCCGTATTGTTATAAATACCTGGAAGGCGACAGGTCTTCTTTTGATGGAGGACGGCTGTGGAATCTTTTGGGTGTGAGATGTTCTTCACTGTCTTCCTGAGTCGACGGATGATAAGGATAATAACAAGTCTTCTCCTTTCCTCTGACGGTCCTCATTAGCACTCTGCCGGAAGTGTACCTGCAAACATAGACAATCGGGCGCAGAATTTTAATGCGGATGCCACGTTCTGGAAAGAGCAGCGGATGACTGGCTGGTGATTATTGCCAAGACCGGCATTCAACGTAAAGTCATTTCAAGTATGTGCAACATTATTGTTACGACGCAATCTTCGCGTAACGAAATCCCTGATTGCAATTTTTATTGCTAGTGCTTCGCAAAGAGACACGGTTCTCTTAAATTTTTTTTTATTTTTTATCTAAGAATTTCTTTCTCTAAAATTGGAATGATTTTGATTTTCTTTTAATAAAAACTTATTTTTTTAATATTTTTCCTAATTTTTAGTATTAAATAAATCGATAAACAAGTTTAAGATAAAAATTTCTTTAATAATTGAAATGAAAATAAATAAAATTTAGTTTGTCATTATGTTACAATTCAAGTAATAAAATACAAATAAATAATAAATTTTTTGAATAATATCTATATCTTTATAATTATATTCAACACCAACCTGCTAGTTTCAAATTTATACTGAGGCCTCCTCATGACTAGAAGTCGCGGAAGAATATGTATAAAAACTCTCTTCACCCAAGGTGCCATTTTGTGCGTCTGTGGTGAACGGAAGTGAACATTGAGAACGACCACGGTAACACATATACTGAAAAATGAAAAAAAAGAAAGAGTTAGTTTAATCATATATTATAAAAAAGATATATAATAGTATTATATAGGTATATTTTTTTATTGTCACTAGATATCTTTATTTTTTAAAATAATAACAGGAAATTTAAATACTACACACTATTTGCTGATGATCATAATATAGTAATAAATTTTGTTGCGCGCGATAATGTAAATATTAGTTTAAAAATGCTGAGCCAGCTATTTGCATTAAATGTCCGATTATACTAGATTTAAAACTAATAAATTTTATATTCGTTTCGCAAGGGTAATTAGAAACTGACTGTAAAATTATTGGCTATGACACTTAACGGGAGGGAAGCTCTAATTAAAGTTTTAATAAACATCGCTTCATTACAGGAGAGATTTTAATCCACGTTAAGCCGGAGACGAGAAAGCATCCTATGCACGGCTCCGATGTACACATGGTGGAGTTGTACTACCGCAATTATAACTGCACAAGCTTTTTAAACTCGGCGATGTAAAGAGCTTTGTTAATTTAACAGATACTAGTTCTCGAAAAAATAACAATGTATAATATCATATTAAGAATATGGAACGAGTTTTTAGTTTTAATAGAGTTTTCAGATTTCTCTGCAGCGAATAAAATTTTTAAGAAAATTTTCAATCCAGTTATATTTTTAATTTATTAAAAAATTTTTTTTTACGTACTGTGCTATGCATTCTGTTTTGTAAATCTCGATAATTTCGTGATCTTATGATTCGTACTAAAATTCGTACTAAAATTTAATTCGTTGGAAGTTCATTTTCGGTAAACGGAGACGAATTGCCATAACATACAACCAGAACTGATCTCGAAGGCAGGATGGAATGCAAATCTCACGAGACTATTCATAACGCAGATAGGAGATCTTGGTTGGTCCGCTGGGCAAAGGACAGGCCGCGATTTAAATTGGACCCACTTCCTTTGACACGAGCTTCAAATCATTTATCGGACTACGTCGCTGCGGCGACGTAAATTCTCCATCTTCATGTCTGTTCGCTTTTTATCATTCCCGACGAGCTCGCGCGTTAGTCATTCCCGGCAAAATGTGCCATAATGTTCGCGTATTAGACGTTCTCGAAGCCATCTTCACTTTAAGTGTGTAATCTCGAACGACGGAACGTGAGAAGAAAGGCAGTTCCGATAAAACTCTCACTGCTATTAATTTCAAGATAAACTTTATAAAAATTAATAAGAAAGTTTATTTCTATTAAATATTTAATAAAACGCTTAATCGAAAATTTTTATTAAATTGTTAATATAAATTGTCTCTCTCTCTCTCTCTCTCTCTCTTCGTATATTTTAAGTATATTAATTATACCATCAAAAGATATTAATTTTGTATTTAATTTTTAATATTGTATTTATATAAATTTCAGTATGTCAAATAATAATTAAAAAACTTTTCTTTTAATAAAAAAAAGTAGAAGTTTTGTAGAAATATGTATGCAATTGTATAGATGATTAAGATTAGGACGCGTTCACGCTTAGCTGCCAAGGATGCCACACAGAAGCAGAATCCCGTGCATATCTTAACGGAAATTTATAATGACGTCGATCTAAGTAGGGCATCGTGATCTTCTTCTGAAATTCCAATGAGATAGGAAATTCGACAAAGTGTGATGCCATTCCCTTTCATACATCTTTAATTTTTTATATTATTACATTTCGACAATTAAATCTCAAATTAAGACTCTATAACAATATATAATATTGCCCGCTTAAGTTTAACAATTAAAAAAAAAATAAAGCTTTGCTATTGCTATTTCGCTTGCGGAAAAATTTTGCGCGATGTTCACGTCTATATATAATTCTTTTCAATCGCGCGTAGCTTGCGAGTTAACGATATCTCGAGCGAGCGGCATTCTTTTCTATTTGTTCTCCAAGGTCCGCAATCACGGGAAGTGCGCAACATCCAAGCGAGACGCGGTGTATCTCAGGATTCAGCTCCATGGGTGGCTGAAGCCCAACCTCGGTGAACGCTGCTACTGATTAATGTGTCACACCTATTGCATCCTTGCCGTGTCCGAAGCTATTAGGAGGTTTCCACACATACATGTACACACACACACACACACACACACACACACACACACACACACACACACACACACACACACACACACACACACACACACACACACACACACACACACACACACATATAACAGACATACGACACGAATGGAAGACACGTGGCTCCCACTCAAACGACGGCCCGCATGCTGTCAGCCCAATTCGCCAATTTGCTGACTCCTTCGTCTTCGAGGAGCCTCGCCGTTCCTCTCTTCGTCGTCCAAGTAGATCGCATCATCGATTTGCCCGGTATGCGTCTTAAGACACCAGTCTATATCGCCTCGTGAAAACACGTTCAATGTCCTCCACGTTGATAATGGCTGACACTCGAGACTCGCTTTCAAGTTCCAAATCGGTGGGCTTCAAATATTTCGGCGTCACATCCGCGCTCCGACATTATTCACATTATATTTATTTTTAAATTTTCTTTCGGGCAATGTAATTTATTTTAACCATTATTGCAACCTCGTATATTTTTATCTGTGTAAATAAAATGTATATAAAATGTATATAAAATCGTAGGACGAGCAAAATAATTTTTATATTTTTCTCGTCGAGAAAATAATTCCTGCATAAGAGGATTTTTTTAAACTCTGCTTTTATGATTATTATATTATTATATGTTTAAGGTAGATTGTATATATATATATATATATATATATATATATATATATAGTATATATTATATACAATGAAGTTTTTATTATAATATTTTTATTCCATAGTGTTTTAACTTTCAGAGATTTGTACATCTAATTAAGAAAAACTTTTATAATGCACACAACAGTGCATAGAAATTCATGCACAAATTGTATCATTAAAAAAGACCGCCTTCATTAATATAGCTTCACAAAATGAGAATCTTCTTTAACTAGCTAAAAGCTAACGAATATCAAATATTTCCTTGAAAATAATAACTCGCGATGGCTGCTAGATGGTTGTTACGCTTTTTCCTTTTTCCCTTCTTTATTTCCTTTTCTCTCATTGAGGATCAAATCCACCCCTGAGATAAGCAATCTTCATCTCGCGCTCGGCTTCGTCTTTGCTCGACTTGGCCGCGTAATCCAGAGAAATATTGCAAATTCGAGAGCTACCGGGGAGTAAAAAGCCTTTCGCTGTTCTAAGACGTTCGCGGACGTGGAATGAATCGTGAAATCGCAGGATGCTCCTCTACCGATTCTCCGAGGAAAGGACCATTAAGTCTCGGATGCGCGTAGTCCATTGCTCGCATTTGCCAGTGTGTATCTAAGAAGAAGAAGAAATATACTCTTCCACTCGTTACGTGGCGCGCGGCGCTTTTGCAAGCTAACGTGTTTAAAGCCAATTTACATTCTCTTGCGTTTGAAATTAAAATACATTATTCATCATTGGGGGGATTTAACAATAAAAAAAGCGTATCATTAAGAGAAGATACGGTATCTTTAATTATATTGCCTTTAAATGAAATGATTACCTTGCCTTTATACGCAAAGTTTTTCTAATATGGAAAGTAAAATCGTGCACGTGGTTCTTTCATGAAACGTATGTATGTCGAAGGGGAACGCTTTCGATCTCCGCTGTAAATCGGCCGCGTCACGCTGGGGAAGCGACGTCGTACAAATTTCCAAGTCGCTTCATCATCGTCGGCCATCAGTCACGAAGCAAAGAATGTTGTGCGAGACGGAAGCAAGGGTCTACAGAAAAGCACTATAAAAAAATGTAAGAAAAAGGGGAAACACGGAGAGAAGTTTATGAAGAATAAATGTGGAAGATCGCGGAGGAAAAAGTATCGGAGTTAAAGAGATGCAAATGTAGAATCGTGTGGCAATAATTGCAGTAAAACAGATATAATAAGAAAAGTTCTCATGATATTTTTTGTTTTCACGATTGTTATTTCAAACATGGTAAACGTTAATAACATTGTTTGTGACAGTTACATCAATTAAGCTTTTTTACAGTTGTATTACAAAGCGTGCATTGAGCATGCATGAGAGGTGCGACAATAATATGTCCATATCATTATTGCTGCGCCGTTGTTATTTCCTCGATAATTCGATAAGGTAAAAAAAAAACTACACAAATCAAGAAGCGATTACACCATCCGGGACAAGCCGTAAGTTCTCAGAAACGAAGAACGGGATCATGACTGCGAAACTACAATAGGCTCTAAGCCAGGTCGGGCCAAGCAGGATGTAACCTACATCCGGCATGATGCATTACACCAGCACGCTTCCGACGTTTGCGCGTTTTCTCCGTCGCGAGAACGTCTCCACGACCCTTCGGCAAATCGAAATATTTCTTCGCGGGATTTCCCGGACCGTTCTCGCGGGCCTGTGACCCACTTTATTCGAATTCACGTGCAACCGGCACGTACTGTCTCGCGACCGTTCATCTTCGGGGGCGGCGACCGCATGAATCGTAATCACGTTCGAAAAAGCGTATCACGTATCTGGAGCACGTAGGCCGGCAAGTGACCGGAAGGGAAGGCACCTACCGGCCTGCGTCTCGCCTGGCCGAACTGCAACGGTAAGTTTCCGCGGCACGGGACCGTGAGATGCTTCTCAACAAAGTTTCCGGAAGAAAAAGCGAGAAGAAGGGACAGATAAGTGCCGCGTAACTTCGTTTTTTTTTATCATCCCGTTATATCCCGCTCGAAGATGCGGAAGAGCGATTAAAGTTACCGGCGTTATCGAAGACGAGCACCATGAGATTATGGCGCACCTTGTGAAGCATATTGTTCGTTGTGTTATTGGAAGAAAAAGATCCTTCCCTGATACTTCTGCTCGAAGAAAATCACGCGTATAATATTTAATATAATTAACATTATAATATTATAATAAACGGTTAGTCCTCGCATTAATTTAATTTTATCGCGATGTACGAAGTAAAAAGTTTATCGTACTCTGAATTTTAGTATGTTTAAAAAGTATTATTGAATTTCTAAGGAGATAAGATATTATCATTTAATTTGCCTACTCTTTAATTTTTAATCGTTGTATTAATTAATTACTGATTATGGATTCTTTTCTTTATCAAATTAATTAATTTTTTAATTCATTAATATGTTCGAGGAAAAATCGATGATCTGATGAGATTCTTTATAGAAGAAGTTTTAACACATGAAATGCATTCAAATAGAATTAACTTCCTTGCTACGGTGTGGAATTTTCATTTAAACCAAGTGTTTAACGTTTGAATTAAATTAAAGTTACCAAACTGCGGCTTCTTATTAGCGGTATAGAGGGTCTACACAATAGTTTAATTAAAGTTTCCAAACAAACGCAAGAGAATATCTTTGTTTGTCGAATGATCACATTGCGGAACCGATACAACGTAACATGCCAAATTTTGTTTCTGAGTGGAATCTCACCGACGATGTAAGGAATGTGTCCATATTAGCTGATGCGCGCGTATCCGTTATTATCCGTTGGCAAATATTGAATTCGCAAATGAAACGTAAACGTATTAATTCAGGTTAATGCATTCCGGTTGGTGTGGTCCCGAGGTCTTTAACGAAATTATTTATCGACCGCCGCAACATCGTTGGGAATTGCATCGTGTTCGGAGTTGCAATGGAATTCATTATACCATGATTGAAAATATAAGACATACAAACGGTATGGAAATAAATCAATAAGAGCGACGAGAGATTTCGATTGTAAAATTAACTTAAATTAAACATTTTAAAGGATTTATCTTGATTACTTAATTGTACATGAACATTTTATTTTGCGTCCTAATATCCATAAAAAAAAATATATATATATATATATATATATATATATATATATATATTAAATATTACCTTATATATATATATATATTAAAATTTTACGCAAGATTAAAACGTAGCATAGATAATCATTTTAAACATATTGACATATTAAAAGAAAATAATTCCGACACTCGGGAATACGAAAGTTTAAATATCTGGGGGGTGAAATGTGTGATTTTAAAAACCTCCTACAGAAAGAGATGTGGAAACAAAGTTGTTCAATACACGTTTGGTACACCTCGTACTTTATACTGTACGAGAGAAAACAGGGAGGTAAAAGGAAATAGTAACGGCGAACTCGCGATTCAAGGATCGCAAAAGTTCGCCGTTTAATGCGTCGATCGACGTCGTGATGGGCCCCGCGGCCAGGGTCCGAGTTTCGAACTTGTTTAAAGTTCGGATGCGGTCCTATCAGTAGCGCGGACACGTAGAAACTTTCTCCTTTCGTCCTTTTCGCTCTCAGTTTTCTTTTTCCATTCGCGTTGTCCACGTTGCTCGGCCGGAGACGATGTATCGGCTTCCCTTTCATCCCCCCCCCTCCCCCCGTAACGGTGCTTCCTTCATTTTTCGGATCGGCGATGCGCCGACTGAGTTCCAAACTTGTTCAGAATATTTTTCCACGCCGGGGTTCCGGTCATATTGGACGCCGCCGGGCAATAACGTTTTTCGAGCTGGTCCCTTGTGAGGTAATAAATCCCGTATGATCGCCATTGAATATTTAATAACGTGTTCTCGTTGTACATCCCGTGAGTATTATTGCGACGTCGATAGAGATCTAGTAATCTCATTTAATGCGACGCAACGTTTTCATGAAAAAACCAATGCGCTGTTTGAGCGTAAAAATTTTATGTATGCCGACAGAATATCAGTGGCAGTATCTGCATATATTTCGAGATCATTATATCCGGCGGCATAAAAATTGAATTTCATTAATATTTTAATTAATGAAAAATTCAAAACACGTCTGGCCGTTTGTTACTATGGTACGTTATTTTTTTTCTTACAAGCTGCTAAAATTACGCTGTCGTAGTCAAAGATTAATTTGGGGTTCGCGAAGGTTTTACACTGCTAATGGACAGAGCATTGCTTGCTATTCATCCGCATTTATCATAAATCTTCTTGTCACGAGCCAGTATCGGTTTCGAGAAATGCTTCGTCGTTTTAGTTACTCAATCACTGTGGCTGGCATCTAAGAAGAACGATGGCTATTCGGGGAAGAACGTACCATCTTTTATTCCTCATCTTTTTGCCCTATCAATCTGTGCTCGAATTTAACCCGAATCGGCCATTTATCGGATTCGTAAGAAATTCCGCATACGAATGTGAGTACGCATACTTCTAGCGCATACTTTTATCGCCAGATCTTTCCCATAAATTTTCAGAGAATATCAACCAGAAAATATCACTATTGAAATAATTAAATGTTAATATTAAACGTTATTATTATTATTATTATTATTATTAATATATGTATACGTAAAATTCTCTCTTCGTTCTCATTTTTATTTAGCAAATAATTCCGTGAGGATTTTGTTACGTAAAAAATAGCATGATCATTATAATTACATCTTGGAATAACATTAACAATTTATTTTCAAGAAAAAAAAATCTTAAGATTATATCGTATGCATATATCAAATTGTCTCAAATGAAACCACGATTTACCAGATCTCATTTTTATCGAACGAGAATTTGTTTCTTTTAATCGTGTTCTTGTATTTTATCACGTTTAACTTATTACATGTTAATATGTTAATAATAAATACATTTTTATTTCTTTTACATCAAGCGCCGAGATATAGATATCCTTTATGGACATTTACTATCAGTACGCTTTTTAAGCTCCCTGAAAGTGAATCGACGTTTACGCCTCATCGCGCCTTTCGTCGCGTTTTGACATAAAGACGCCGTCGCGCGAACCAAACTTTTAATAGAGAGAGTTGACACGAGCTGGAATGTCGTTGCCGCTTACAAGCGTGACAAGTCGGAGAGAGCGGCACTCAAGGCGATGAAATTTACTTAGCAAGAGTAACGACATCACTGTCCACTCGGAAAAGGCACTCGACGAACAGGAGTGAGTCAGATATCAAGGAACATAAGCGAAATATAAGAGAAAGGAAGCTCCGAAGCTAAATCGTGCGTTCGGCGCCAATAATGCAAAAATTTCAACAACCAAACATCAATAAACAAACAAGCATCCGCTAAAAATTATTAATAAATCAGGAATTGTTAATTGAAGAAATAAATTATAAATAATTTAATTTGAATTGTTTTGAAATGTTTGTGCTATCGTAAATAAATTTAAAGCCACAATGAGAACAATTGTGAGAATAATTTTTGAATTATGTTAAAATTATACATGCCTATCATAAATTACCTATCATAAATTCTTTCCTCTTTCTTGCTCTCTCCCCTTCTCGTTTAACAAAATTTGCTATTTCGAGATTTTGTTTGAGTTTTGTATTATTCTATTCACAAAATATTATACCGTGGAAAATTTCCTATTGGAAAAAGTCAGAATTTATTTGTATCTATTAATCAATCAAGCAATAATATACCGCGTCATAAAATCAATAATATTAAGATACACTGCGTCATAAAATTCGTTTTCTATCTCTTCTTCTAGAATTTACGACTTCGCCATATAGAAGATTTCATAAAATAATGACGATACGTATTCGTATATAAAACGACAAAATAATTTACAACAGAATCCCAGAGAAAGAACTAATACCTGCATATAAAAAAAAAAGATATAATATATATATTTAAAAGTTAATGACTTTCTCACATTAAGGCGAGCAATTTAATAAATTCACTGCACGAGATAAATTTTGTCGATAAATCTCATTGTTTGCCTTAATCGTGCACTAAATTTACAACGACGTTAATATCTCCATGTTCGTAAATTTTCGCGCATATTTTAGTACCCGTTATAAATCGCCGTAAATCACATTATCGTGCGCATCAACGAGAAAAAGAACAGATTCGCGCGTTCCACTTTCAGGCGCCGTTAAAGCCCTTTTAAGACGGTTAAATTATCGAGACACATCGATTCCCCGAGAGACAATGCCGCGCAGACAGGAATGCAAGAGTCAGTATTTACAGCGAATGCATCACGATTGTAAAACCCCGACGATTTTATCTCGAACCATTTACGAACATCCATTTGCATCTCACACGCGAAATATCACGTCTATGAAGCGCAAGCACGTATATATTGCACCTTGCCATCAATTAGAAAGTTTCATCGACGCTTTAGCAGAGAATTTCACAAGCAATAATTTGCAAATTATCTCATAAAATCTAATAAATTAAAAGAAAGTTACGTTAATCCTTTTAATGAAAGATATTATTTCCAACTTATAAAAGATATTTATGCATGCTTTTAATTATAAAATAATTATTAATTGTAGTTTTATTTAAAATGTATTTTATATAAAATTTTAATTATTATGATTTGCAATATACTTTTGAGCACAGTCTGATGTGCATAAATTTCTTTTCCTATCTACCTTTTCCTATCGCTTGATACGTTTCTCTCTTTTAAAATTAATGCTGTATTGCATTCCAAATGACTTTCATTAAAAGATCAGCCCGAGTGCCTCATATAAACGCTAATGTTATTTTAGTAAGTCAAAGCAAGCAGGAGCGAGAGGCGCAAGACGACAAAATCCAGTTACTTTGCCAGACTAATATCATTATTGCCCACTTGAACGAAAGTAGAAAAGCCCCGTGTAAGGCGAGACAAGTGATTACTCGTGCGAGTCATCGACCTCAACGCGCGGTCTTCCACCCATATTAATATTTACGCAAATGTATTAACATGATAAATTAGAGATCTTGTCAAGCTACGCCTCGAAATGGCTCGTGTACACTTTGACTATTACATCAGTGCACTACCAATTTTTGCTGTTGAAGAAAAATATAAAATTCCAAGTGTACAAATATAAAGTGTAAAAAAATAGATATATATATTTTTTCTTTTTCAAGGAAAAATTTACTAAACATCTATAATAATATATCTATACTTTAATCTTGTTAGAAAGAATGATTTTTTTTTTATAAATTATTGATCCACTTATTTTTTATAAGTTTTATAAGTTTTTTTTAATTTCATTTTATTTCGTGTAATGAAATATTTGTTATATTTGATTTATATATTGCTTGTGTCAAAAACGAGATAAAGCAATAAAAAAAAAAAACGTTTTAGTTTATATTTCGGGAAATGTTCATTTTATATTTGCAAATTCTTTATGCAAAAAGAAACACGACTATAAGCATTTATTTCAAACGAACTTCTTCCTCGAGTAATAAAATGCTTCTTCAATTCCTTTGCAACGAGAGAAGCACTCACATAATTTTCGCCAAGTCCCGTCAAGAAGTAGGAGAAAATTTAATGGCCCGGTGACTCAAAGGATTTCTGAAGCTCAGCGTGAGACATTTTTAACCTTTGTTTTGTGTTGCAACGTTGATTTCTACTGTGTAAAATGTAGATTTTAAGTATCTAATAAATAAAATGCAACGAAACTTTATTCGTTCTCTATAATGTTGTAAAGAATAATTTGTAAGATTATTATTTCATTTTTTTCGAATTTTATTTTCTTTTCAAATATCAAAATCTTCTTAATAATTTCATTTTGTTATATTCAAATCCTTTTACATACAACAATTATACAAATCTATAAGATGGATATTTCTGCAAAGAAAAAATAGTTTTGTTGTAATATTTAAAAACTTGATCAGACATAAATAAATAATTACGTAGAATTCAGATTGGTTATTGATAGAATATTAAAAATTTGCGCAGTATTATCATGCTTAAACATCCTAAATCATTATTTTTATAATCCAACAAAATTATTTTCATACCTGGCCAAATTTTTAGATAGCTCCAGCAGAAATCTTTCTATAAAATATCCATTTTATATATCATTTGTATAACAATTTTTACATGACAAATTTGAATACCAAAAAAAAAAATAAATAGTTATTGAGAAGACTTGAGAAGATATTTGAAAATATATTAAAAGTCAAAAAGAAATGTGATATAATTCTGATAGAAAGTGTTCCACTGTTACATATTTTTAAATTCGGTTATTAAATTCGACAACCTTTTTAGAAATAAATTAATTTTTCTTACGCATGTTCGCGGGAGGAAGTTATCGCTCTGGTATGGTTCTTGCAATGATCGATTCAATTGTATTAAGTTATTTCACGCTTCTGTCGTTTTCATATTACGACACAGCGCAGCACGTGGCAAGTCGGAGCACGTACACGTTGCAAAAGTACAATATCGTGTGTGTGGCGCGCAGCTGCGCGTTTCGGAAAACTCATACCTTCCATAGGAGTACAGTGACGTTTCTGCAGGCAGCAGGAATGGGATCATCCCTTACGAGTTTTCGCTTATCGCGGAAAGGATTGCCGTGTCCTCCTGCGCGCCGAGACGGGACGGAAAGGGATAGTACCAGTCAACCGCAATCCGAGATAAACCTCGATAGCGAGTGCACGTAAGGATTTGTAGCCACCTATAGCTATATTCTCCGCACGGATTTTCGGCGCTATCATTCGCTCCGAGCTCCAAGGAACTTGCTCGATAGCGAGACGGACGACCAGAAAGTTTTCTCCGAAAAGCGAAATCTGGCTGCGATCCAAGAGCTTATTCGTTACGGGGTCAAGTGGGATAATTGAGGTTTCTATTAATTAAATGCGAAATGTGCTGTATTTGCACAAATAAGACTAGACATATATATATGTCAATATGAACAAGAGAGAAAAGGAGATAATTATTTAGAATAAAATTCGTCATATTTAATAATTTTAATTTTAATAATTATTAGAGAAATAAAATTATTATTTTAATAAATTTCTTAAAATATTTTTAAGAAATATTTGACTTATCGAAAAGATATGTTGATAAACATTTTGAGTATTAATCCAGTTAACACAAAATATACTCGTGTAATCTGCATATCGTATCTTCATTTTCGTTTCCCTCGATCTGTGAAATCGGCAAATATCCTGTGCTACTTGGAACAGTGAACACGAATTGAAGTAGGGCATTAGATATTACCTATAGATATGTAATGATTCCAAAAATGGGACGCGGATAAAAAGTGCTTCAGACCATAAATCTGTTATGTGTTGAAAAAGGTAGCGTTTCTGCCGTTCGTTTTTATTTTCCAACCCTTCGCACTGAAAATTGTTCACTCGCTTGGGTAGCAATTTAGACCGAAAGTAGCTCGAGCTATCTCCCTGCCTGACGAGAATGAGGAAACGAAAGTGATGTTCAGACGAGAGAGTTCAGTTCGATTTCTTCCGCCATCTCAGTATTCGCGATATCTCTCATTTATTTCTGAACTAGATGTGAGATTCATGAGTGGGTACAAGGTGTCCTCAACTGAAAGTATCTTAAAGTTTACCCTTTTTACCCCTTATAATTAAATTTATTTAAATTTTTTAAAAATTAAATAAAAAATTAAAAATATAAATAAATAATTAGTATATACTCAATATAAAATAAAGTTCTGTTAAAATAAATTCAATTAATAAGATTATTTGTCAAAAAGTTTTTTACAGTTTTACTTATTTTTGATATCACATTTATTAATATTAAATTTATATTTTAGTATTTTAGTATCTTATTAATACAATATGCTTGAATAAACTTCAGTTAAAGCTTAATAAAAATTGCAAGAACTCATTAAACTTTTGTTGTTTTATATAAAAATCGTATTGATATTGACAAACTGTTATTTTTTTGTATTAAAAATGTTATTTTTCACCAAAGCTTTCGTCGTTAATTTTTATACACCCCGTAGCGTATTTTATTTTTGTATGCAGACGTTGCAGCCTTCAAATTCGACATGCTGATGCATCTCGCATGCATTACGATCCGCGGTATACGGGATTTTGATGGATATTCGGGAGAGCAAATAGAGCGCTCCTGGCATCGTTGCGTGTCGCCAGGGATTTATGCCAATCTTTCTTCCGCGGTTCCGGCGTTGTCTTGACGTTAGCGGAAGATATCCGGTGCTATTAGCATCAAGCTCGCTACGAGTTCCGTAATAAACCCACTCGTAGTAGAAAATACATTTCCCCGAATGTATCCATTATATATTACACGGGCACCTTCTACTCGAACATTATACAACTTAGAACACTTGTAATTTCTCATTTAATTTAATCGTTTGACTTTCAATTAAAAATACAAAAAGTTTAAACAGTTCCGGAGAATATTTCAAGAACTTGTTAAAAGAAGCTCAAGAATCTAAGTTCTAATGTTTTATATATATATATTCGCTTTTTGACAATTCGACCCTTGTACATAGCCATTTGAACCTTTATGTAAATTTTCGATGTCTCCACCTTTGTCTGTACGAGTATAGATACGGAAAATACGACAATTCGCGCTCGAGAAATTCGTTTCGTCGAAATTGACGCGAATAGCTTCCGAGGACATTACTCGCTCGAACGGGCGCGAAGGTAGGTGCCGGCTGTCAATCGGCTGTAAGAAATAACGGCGTGACGCATAACGAGACGCAGAATGTGGAAGAGTATTCGCGCGCGTGCGAGGCAGCCAGATGAGATCGTAAAGCCCGACTTTACGAGCGACCTTAAAGCCCGGGTAATTATGGTCTCCATACGGAGGTCGCAGTTATTTTCCGGCCGCGGCACGGCTTTCAGCGCCGTTCTCATTTTTCCAGCTTCCCTCCCCTTTCCCCATCTCCGGTCCATCCCGCGCAAATTAAATTCGATTATTATTCGGCTCCTGCGCGAGGATTCTCGTATATCATTCCCGCGCGCGAAAAATGACTCCAACGTTTCCGCGGGATAAGCGAAGACAGATAACCGCTCGGGAAATTCCTTATTCGCAAAGTTATTTAACGATGAGATTGGCTTCCGCTTTTAAAGGATTATGAAGAACGGATGGGCGCGAATTGGACATATTCGATTAATCTTACGGTAGAATTCGCACCATTATAAAGACGTAAATGGAATTAACTTTCGCTTTGTAAGTCTTCTATATGGCGAGTCTTCTAATGTAACTTAATTTTGTACGAATTGCTCCTTTAATCTCTATCACTGTGAAGCGACGTATGTGGCGTTAGATCTCGCTTTTAAGACTCGGTTTTCGAAATAATTAATGTATTTAAATTATACTAATTGCATTATTATCGGACAGCCGAGCAGTGAAGAAGTATCGCTTGAAGTTATAGTAATCGCTTTTATTTTTTTCCTTTTAGCTTAAGCAATATCGTGAATCGTATCTTCGTCCCGATTTTAAGCACAGATGCACGACGCGATCAGTGCACTTAAGCAAGCTCGTATCGCGATTCGGAAATCGTGCTACGCTCAAATTGGATTCTGTTCCCGCAGGAACAGCCGGGGTTCGCGGTCGGCGAACGGAAGTCTCCCAGCACTACCTCCGCCTTGCATCTACCGGCTGGAATTTCCAATTTAGTTGTTCGGGATAAGGAGGCAACCATATTTAGAGCGGACCTGGCATTAAATCGGGAACTCAGGAAGCGCCCCGTCCCCTGTTTCTAAATGAAATGATGGCAGCGTTGATATCCGGCTTGAAAAAGATTACGCGGTTGTTATCGAATCGGTTTGTTATCGCCTAAGATCTTTGTTAAGAAAACCGACATTTAATTCCTCGAGGGCAAATTTCTTTAAAATGCTTAACGTGATCATCCATTAATCAATCAATGTTACAACGCGCAAAATTCAAGCCGGTGGCAGGTCAATCGATTTTCCATATTTTCGTGAAAATTTCATTTTGCAGACAGATTTCGAACACGTCTAATTTATGACAGGAGCATTTTCTCTCCGTAATTCCGATTTCTACCGCGGGAAGGAATTAACTTCCCGGTGACAAATGTATCGCGACAGCTCGTGGAAACATATCCAACGAAGTCACGTTGGGATCGTAGAAAAGTCATGAGAGTCCTTTCTACCCTTCCATCAAAACTTCACGCTTTACGACTGCGAAACGAGTTTTTCTCAGAAGTGCAGATATTGCGGGCGTTCTTTATATGAAGCACAATCGCCGCAGACAATAGCGAAGTCTCGGTTCTCCTTTCTTCTCATCGAAGTGTGCTTCTTCTTTTTCTTCTTCTTTGGTTTTTTTCTTTCTTTTCTTTTATCCGACTGCGTTTCGCGCTGATTCCGGTTTATGAGGCTCAACGAGGCTTAAGAGAGGATACCTAACGCCGTATTTAAATGATCGATATATCCCCGTGGAAAATGGCCGGAAATCAATCAAGACAATTTCGTTAAAGTTTTGTTCGCCGTAAATCAAACATGTTCTAAATTTCCCAGCATGTAAATAAATTTTTGGTAAAAGCATAAATATAATTACAATTCTGAATATTGATGCATGAAATATTATCGCAAAGTTTATACGTATGTACACGATAAGAAAAATTTTGTTAAAGTAAAGTCTAAAAATGTGACCAGATACAAATCTGAAAGTAATTTTGCTAGACCATCAAAATAATTAGGATACTTAAACATGTGATAATAATAATGTTATAAAAAATTTTGATATTGTAGCAACCTATTTGAGCATCTTACATAATTATTTTAATGATTCTATAAAATTATTTTTAAATCTATATTTAATCACATTTTTAGATATTTCAGCAAAATCGTTCTTTCTCTCTCTCTCTGTATGTATATTTAAAAAATTACGGTATTATGAATTACTGAAAAGACATTTTTTTTATATAACGCACAAATTAAAAATAAAAAAGATGATTTGTCGCGCATAAAGGAGTCATTTTCTTTCGTAATTCTGCAGTTACACGAAATTGATCAGAATGTAGTTGAACAAAAACAGTCTGCTTCGATGAAACTGAAGTGCTTGTCGACATGACGTCCGCTGTAATTTCTTCATCATGGAACGAAGAATCGCGACAACTGACGCAACGACGTCGCCAGTCGTTAATAACGAGCGAGTGAACAGCAAAGCAACGAAATCGTTATGCTCCTTTACGAGAATTTGTTGTCGGCTCTAAAATTTTGGTTCGTTGTAAGAGTGACGGGTTCCTAGATTTGGACTGGGTCCAGGACGACTAGCGAAGGCCGCTGCCGTCTTTTTCTTTCCGCTCCATAAAGCGAATGTCGCACTTTGCCACTTTTGCAAGGCCACGTTTTCGCGCAGCAGAAACGACCACATCTTCTATCCCTATTCTTCCGTGATTTCTCGCTTTTCCCAAAATCATTTTTCATAAATACTTCGATGAAAAATAACGGTGAAAATTTGTAAATTATATTCCTTCGCGAGAATTTGATAAATCTGAGTGAATAAGCATTTAAATATTTCCGAATAGAATATATTAAAAATGAAAGGAACTTTCATTTTACATACAGAAATGTAAAAAAAATGCAATAGCGTAAATTTTTCTAATAATAACGTTGAAAAAAAATTTTTCTAATTTTTTACTTCCTAGACAATTTGATTTGATTTTATTGAATTATATTAGTTTGGCCTATTCAACTTTTATTTTAACGAGTCAATTGTTTATGATTTTTTATATTGACATTCAAATTTCTGATACATTCTGTATGAGTGTAGTTTTAAAAGCAAATGTAAGTCTAATGAAACCGTATAATAGAAGTACAGAACTCTTTAATGTTAAAAAAAGGAAAGGGTGAAAACATTACACTGACTTATCGCTATATAGTGCAGGTACATGTTCGTTTTTCATTATTTTGCTCTTTAATCCTGTCTCTTTCGCCTGGTTGTTTTGGAAAAGCAGAGTCGGGAACATATCGTGCCGTGGTGCTGCGTAAAAATGGCGAGGTGGAGAAACCGGCTCGTTAGTTAAATGTCGCCAGTACGAAGCTGGCAAATGCCGCCATTAATATTGAAACGAGGTCCCTTTGAAAGAGACTCCGCGTCGCATACTAGTCGCCCGAGGCATTTTCAAAAGGGTGTGAATACAAACACTTCTGAAATTGATGCATCGAAACGTCGACGACCCGCTGACCGGTATATCAAGTACTTGAAAATCATGCGAGTGCTGCGTAGAAATGTCGAGCATTCTATATTTATTCCTTCCTTTGAAGTTTATTAAAAATTCATAGAAATAAGTGAATCACTCTGTATATACAAAAAAATAATTTAAAAGAGGATTAATACATTTTAAATAAATATTTCAAACAAATATTTTATGTACAATTTGTTATAAAGTATATATAAGAGTATTAATTAATAAAGATATAACACGAAAGGTATTCAACGGTATTTATAATTTAAAGATTATTTTCAAAATTATCGGTATAATTACGCTTTTGTGACAACATCAAAACTTAAACTTAAACATTAATCCGTATTGCTTTCTGATTATGTGAAAATCCGAGTAATGAATCTATGAATTTCATTATCGTTTAATTTATGGATTCTCTGGCAACATGTTGAAGATAAACCTCAGTCGATGAGAAGTTTGGGGATTAGTTTCATATTTGCACAATCTCGATGTGATTATAGTTTGACTTTAAGCAGAAATGTCGCATTCGAAGTTTCGAGTATTTCAAATGAACTGCGCGAAAGGGATCGTCTTGATCGAAATTTTAAAATAAAGCCTGATTGAAATATATAATTTGATCTATTCTATAAAATATCTCAGAAAAAAAATTGTTTGGTCTTTATATGATCTAAAACCTATTTTTATAATTGGATAATATTATTGAATTATAAATTATTATATTAATTATTATTATTATTATATTAATTATTATTATATTAATTATTATTATATTAATTATTATATTAATTATTATTATTATTATTATTTTGTGAGAATCTTTGAATCCAATGCTGATATGATTTTTTGTTTATTACAATTATAGCAACAGATGCTAATTAAAAAATTAATTAATCTTTACGTCATAGATACATAAAAAATTACTGCACATTATAATTAGAATATTATCGTAGATTAATATTAGATTATGTTTATTATCATTGTGATTTTAAAGAACGATCGTTTTTACGGTATATAGATTCATTCGCTTAAACATTCGCATGACGCGGCAAAGTAGCTTGTGTGTTTCGTTTCTACGATAACCTAGATTCGAAAACAAAAAGCTTCTGTTTGTTTGTACAGTATCGCAATGCTGGATCTTTATCATCTGACGAATTTCGGACGCTCGAAAACGCAGAGGGAAATAAAGGAATATATGAGAACATTGTGTTGCACCCACAAGTTGCACGTGTAACACAACAAATATATATTACTTTAAAATTTTATCAACCAAATCTCATCAACTATTAGTTTAGTATCGTGAATTATTATTAACATATAAAAATAAATTATTTAAAATAATAGATTTTAAAGACTCTACAAAATTACATAATCATATTACGAGCGATATATTAATATCGCGTTAAAATATCGCATTAAAATTATAAATTTCTATTTTGTATTAATAATTTTAACATCTTTAGTAATATATATGTGAATATTATGTTAAAATTTGAATATATGTTATTAATTAATACATTATTAATACATTATATGTATTTCGTTAGATTATGAATTCATAATCAATCAAAAGAGAGCATCTCTTTTTGCGTAGCATTGAATTATATTAAAATATTTACAAAAGCATTGAATAAAATCTCATATTAAACAGAATGACGATGTCGGCTGCTATTATTGGTATATGTGTATGTGCTTATTCAATTTTATTCATTAATAAATCACTGACATTAATAAATCACTAACAAATAGATAAATAAATATTTACGCAGCAAATATTTCTCATGTATCGGAAATTATACTGGAAAATGACAAGAGATAGAGAGAGAGACAGCATTTTCATCGTAATTGGTAAATATATAGAGGCTACACTGCAAGACATCTTACATTTAACATTAATTAATTATCTTAGTAGATGACAATTATCACGGATGAATATTATCATGAACGTTATATGAGAAACAATGTCGTGCATAGCAGGTAAAATAAATGTAAAATAAAATATAGCTATAATTAATATAAATGTTTAATAAAATATAGCTATATATTGTTTAAATTTTGCATGTTATTGTAATATACACTAGTAATTATTGTAATATACACTAATATACACTAGTAATTATATAAATAGTATAAAAATAAAAATAAAGAGATAGTATTCAATATTATTTTGCATAATTTTATATTAATATATTTAAAAAAAAATCAGTTTTAAAAATTAAAAACATAATTTATTATCTTTGAAAATTGCACATGTAATTTGTTCGTATAATGTGACAATTTAACTGGATAAACTTTTTATAAATGCGATAAGATTTCTTTCTTTTGTGTGCAGAACTTTTATTCCTTTTTGCAGGAAAAGCGAGTTGAAGTTCAAATTAATTAAGTGAGCACTGAGGCAGATTATTAGCAGCAGATTGGCAAAGAGTGTCGTCAGCGTAAATGGGGATGTACCTGTACCTAAACGAGCAAGAAAAATCGCTAACGATGACTTCATTCGCTAAAAATGTCATTTAAATGCGACTTAGATTATGTAGTATAAATTTTTTCTTTTATTGAATTTAATTCTAATTTTTTGAAATTGTTATATATAAATAAAAATAAAATTGATTTAATAACTTTATAAAATTGAGAATATAAATAAAATTTATATTCTCAATTTTATAAAGTTATTAAAATAAAAATAAGTATTAACTTTTTAAATCCACATTTTTTTGCAACTGTTACATAAATTTTACAAATAAAGTATAAAATTATTATTAATAAATAAGAATAAATCGGCTAAATGAAAATTAGAATAAAAATTAGAATGAAATATTAGAATATAATATATAAATATAAGCACTGCTTTTTGTATTAATTTGTATATTTAATTCTAAAAGACTAAACTTGCGATTTCTAAATCTTAAAAAATATTTGGGAAAAACAAAATAATGCAACTAAATTGACAATTTAACAATTTTTTGCTATTGAATTGTTAGATAATTTATTTCAATTTCGCATAAATTGTTTTTTTATTTTTTATCATCTTCATATGAAAGACAGGAATATCATAAAAGAATTTGAGTAAAAATTTATATTCTAAAATATTAGTATTTTACGTGTTGCAGTTTTATTTTAGTTCTTTGTTTTGCATTTGTTTTTCTGTTTTAATCGTTTGAGCGATAAATTCGAAAATTAAATTCATCATAATATATATGATATAACAAATTTTATTAAAATTAATCAAATAAAAATTGTTAATATAAATTTTTCCATAATTAAGTATTTGCATTAATCTGTCATATAATTATTATAAGATAATAAATATCTAGAAATATTTGTGTGTGTGTGTGTGTGTGTGATGTGTGTGTGTGTGTGTGTGTGCGTATGTGCGTGCGTGCGTGCGTGCGTGCGTGTGCGTGTGTGTGTGTGTGTGTGTGTGTGTGTGTGTGTGTGTGTGTGTGTGTGTGTGTGTGTGTGTGTGTGTGTGTGTATACATATTTACACATATAGTTTATATTTATATAAGTACATAATATTTATCGGTGTATTTGTGTTTAATTTAATATGTGTGTATTTAATCCATTATTTTGATAAAATAAAAAATATAATAAATGCCATTCATTGACGCATAGCAGTGGAGTTACGTTTACGTTGAAATCACATCAAAATTATAAAAACAAAAATATGTATAAATATGCATAAATTATAACCAAATGTTCAGAATAATTAATATATAGGAAAATAAATGTTGTCCATAAAGAAAATTATTATAAATAATTAATTTTGTAATAAACAAAATAAAATATTTTGCTCAATTCATAATTATTTTGCTGTTGCCCAGCCTTCCAGGTTTTCTTTTCTTCTCAGATTCGTTTGTTGCGCTCACTCGCAATACTGGCGAAAAAAAAAAGTTAAGTTAAAAGTTACGATTGCGCGTTTGAATCACCAGAATAGAATAAATGCTCTGCATTTTGCACGATATTTTGTACTGGATTTTCGACGTTATCACACGCGATGCACGGTTTAGTATTGTATATTGCGATGGCATTCCATTCGCAATCGCGAAAGTAACATGAGAAAAATATAAAGCTTTATGAATTGCTCAACAACCATAAATTGCGCAAATTTTCACAAATTAGCACAAATAAAACGTCAGCGGAAGGATTCGACAAATTACGATACATATAAACGTCAAATTAATAACATGCGGTTAAGAAGTATTAAAATATAAATCTAATTATAACTTTATTTATTAATTAACATATCGTAATAAACATATCGTAATATGTCAGATTCAAACTCATTCATCACAACGTTAATACAAATCAACAAAAAATTCAAAGCATACAAATTTATATCATATGAATAAATCATCGAAATAGTTACTTGCGAAATAAATAATTAATAAATTCATAAGTCAGTAATTACGGAAGTTGATTAATTGTATGATTGTTTGTAGAAAATAACCGCGTGATTTCTTTGATATGTGATAAGTTTTGAATAGTAATACTACGATTGCATGAAGCGATAATCGATCGGAGTTTCGAATAGTAATACTATGTTTGCAAAACTTGCGCAAATGACGATGATACGCAGCGATCATAGCTGCCAAAACAAACCTTACGATTGACTTGCAATTTAATTTTTCATAAAATATTTATTGTATTACAAAATAAACACTAGACTAGTATTTTATTTCTTAAATTCCAAATTAATTTTTAATATATATTTCTTATAACTTTTTATTTCTTATAAGTTTTTGATATTTAAACAATATAGTTTCATGAAGATATTTATTACTTTAATAAAAAATATATTATTTATTATTTATTATTTATTAATATATTATTAATATATTATTTATTAATATATTATGTTATTATACTATAATAGCAGTGTAGTTTTGATTATATTGAAATTCCCAAGCTTTCTCTTTCCTTCAAATTCGTTCCACTCATACAACATTCACAATGTTAATTGCAAGCGATACATATTGTTATATTACTATTTTACGTTGATAGAATCAAAACGCGAAAATAATGCAAAGGAAAAACTTACTTTAATGCGAGAATAGAGAATATATTAAAATAATAAAAAGAAACAGCGGCCAATCTCGACAAGCAGGATTTTAAACGCCTAATAATTTCTTTCTTTCTTTAAAATTTAATTTGCTCAATATTGACGATTTTTTTCGCTCATTTAAATTTTCATTTCGTCTACAAATTTGTTTCGATTTTTATATTATTTTACATTTTTAATTCGGAAATGACGAGAACAGATTACACTTAAATTAGTGAAATTAAAGCTCGATGCAAGATTTAAGCATCATCAAATTGATTTTCTCTCGCGCATATTTAATAATTACGATAAAATAATATCTTATTCTCATTTTCTATCGCTTCAATTTTTAAGTAAAATAAATTTGCAATCGTTAATTGTGGGAGTTAAATAATTTTGCGGCTTGATATTTCAGTTATATAATTGTTTGTAGCAAATAACTACGTTTGGTTTCTCTTCGCACTTAATGTGATTACATTTCAATTGTATTTCAATGCGTAATACCGTGATACGTGGAATGACACATCACCGAATCTCGATATCGAATAATAATACGACATGCAGTGACTTCTGTAGGAAGTCGTGCGTTAATAAATAACATATGCTATTTGACCGCACGCAAAACGCAGCAAGAACATAACACTAATACACTGATAGTCCCATTATTACAAAATATTATTCAATACTTTTTTTACAAAATAATTTTAATGCTAAATATCCGATTCCTTATATTTTTAAATAATATTGATATTATAATATATTTATGCATTTCGTTTTTTTGATTTGTCTCATCTAAAATAATAGTTAATTCCGACTAAACAAGTGTCTTGAAAAAATTATTATTTAAATAATAATTAATGAGAGAATTTGCTCATTATATGTATGTAAATATATATTACCATCAATAAAATTTAACTGGTACATCAATTAGAATTATCTTCTTATTTAAATAAAATGTAATTAATATTTACTTATCGACATAATATTTAAAGAAATCAATTAAATCTGTAAATTGAATAAATATTATTTTTAATATCGTCAATGTATATTCATCAACATATTGCTGATATATTCATATTAAGTTTAGAAAAGCATTAAAAGCAAAATAATCTCGAATATTATAATTCTAACAATTTCTTATGCTTCTCTCCTCTTTTCTGACCTCGCTATTCATAATTGTGTTTTATTTAATAGGAAGAAATTGGAACTTTTGCGAAATGTTTCGCTGGTGAAATCCCATTAATGCGAAATGTGCCTCCATCATCAAAAATACATGCGTGTTTGGTTTCGAGTAAAAAAAAATAAATCGAGGGTGACTGTTATTTGTTACTTGCTTCATCGTGTTCGTTTTCCGGGTAATTTGAGATCCCAAGACACTCTTATTGAATACGTGCAAATGTGCACTACGCGTGAACAAGTTAAATAAAAGTAAAACAACGTTGAAATGGAGGTCTATATTGAAGGAAATTGAGACTGAGAAATCGAAGTAATACGTAGTAAGTAATAACGAGATACAAATAATCTATAAATTTTTACAAGAAATGAAAGGAAATATATGTATAAATTTAACATATATTTAAATTTATGTATAAACAAATTTAAAAAGGTTTTGTTAAAAATTGTTGTAGAGATATAATTAGAGATTGTAGAAATCTAATCAATATAGGCGAGTCTTTAAAAGTAGCATTTAAAACTTTATACATTTCGAATTGTATTTTTGTAATCAAACATGTATTGCGCAAACGTTTTCTTACTGTATTCTTAGAGTAAAAATAAATCTTTAATAATTTATTAGAAAAAAGATTCGAGAAGTATAGCTATACTTCTTGTTAAATATTTTGCGCAGAGGAAAAAATGTTGTAGAGAATAACTGCAAATGATGCTTTTATAGTTATTACGAGAATTAACGAAAACGAATACAGATGAATGCAATTCCGACTCTCGTCATAATTTTTTCGCTGTAAACGTGTCATCGTATAATTTCTTTACGATCCTCTACGGAGTTATATTAATTGCTACGGAATCGTTGCTGTCGTAAACACGAGCTGATAAATCACCACCGAAGCGTTAATCGATAACTTTGATAGCGTGCTAACATGAAGAAATGCGATAATGTGAGCAAAATGGAGCAACGTAGAAATTATTCTCTACGATTATAGGAAAATTAGTGAAAATTGTTTCTGTATTCGCATTTAATTTGTCGCAATCAGAAACACATTTTCTCTTCTTCGACTGACTTTCTTCGACTTCGCTAACTTGACAAGTGTAGTTGTACAAAAATAATTTTCCGTTGAAACTCTTCGCTTCTCTGTAGAGGAGTATTTACCTTATCGAGACAAGTATCATGGCGAATATCAGGTACTTTCCAAGCAACGGCACAACCAGTGATGTCGGCGGGATGATTTCGACGACCAGCAGGAAAAACACATGAAGACTGATGAGAATCGAGATGGAAAGCGTTACCTGAAATGGCAGACATTTGTTAAAATAGTTTCGATATATAAGAAATAAATGGAATATTAAAAGTTTGCTTTTTTAGAAATAAGCAGATTTATTCTAGAGACAATAAAAAAGAATTATAAAATGACTAATCTTTTAAGTGTTTCACGTGATAATTCTCTAAAATTTTTATATGCATTTGTATAGTTTGTTCTAAATAAATAAATTGTTATGTTATTTTTCTTCTCTTATCTTATCTGATAATAAATTCTTAATTTATTATTATGTTAGATAAGAAATTAATTAAGCATTCTTTTAATTATATTATATTATTATATATATATATATATATATATATATATATATATATGCAGGACAAAGCTGTTTTGTTATCTCTTTCATGTTATTTTCAAAATAAAGAAATAAGAAGATCAAAGAACACAAGTAGTGTAAAAATACATGTTGCCTTTCCTTCAAAAATATGTCCCTTGACACACGACAAATTCAAGCCTATTCGAAGAGGTCAGGTAAGGGGTCGCAGATAGTCGAGCAGAAAATTCGTATTTATGATCCAGTATACGTAAAGAATGTACGAAGCAAGAGCCAAAAGGATAAACGAGTGGCCCCGTGAGGTGAAAGTTGCTCGCTGACAGAATTTATATGTGTCCGTGATCCATTCGTTTTAATAAAACTTGTAAACGAAGAGCATCAGGCACGTACAGCTACATCTGAGAACAGCACTCTGTTGCTAAGTATGATGAAAATAAAAATAAAAAAGTATAACGAGATAACAAGCAATATAAACTATTTTTCTTTACTCAATAAATAAATCATTCAATGTTAATGAAATCATAATACACATGTGATTATATCCTTCTCGATTAACAAATAAAATAAAATAATTAAATAAAAATATTGTTGTAATTTAAGCTAAAAATAAATGTAGTTTATTTTAGTTAAAATTATATTCAATTTATATAATATTATTTGTATGTATACATAAAAGAAGTATATTTTTTAAACGCATATATATACATTAAGATTTTATATATATATATATATATATATAAAATCATAAACTAAATATAGAAATTTAATTAAAATGTAATAAAAGTTAAAAATGTATTACTATCAAACATTTTTTTATACTATTTTATTTTAAATATAATTTTGTATTCAACTATAATTATTTTTAAAAAAATCATGTATTTTGAGTATTAATATTAGTGCTTACTAAATAAAAAAAAAATAATATGCAATATATTGCAAAATCTACGAGATCTTTTTAAAATCTTTTTAAAAAATATAACTGTTCACAAAGAGTGCTTTGCTATTATTGAAAATATTGCATATAATAAAAAATATAATATAAAATAATATAAAATTCTATTAAATAACAGAATTAAATTTAACTAAATAAGAAATTTTTCAAAGAATTAATCAAGCAGGTTGTGAAACTTAAATGGGTGAATGATAATTAAGAAAAAAAGAGAGACAGAAAAGATTTTGCAAAATGATCTCTCTCCACTCTCCTCTCTATCCTTTTATGTACTGGAGTTTATTGTACTTTTTTATGTCGGGCATTATATAGGTAGAAGTGCAATTTGTATGAAGTTAAAAAGTTAGACATGCAGTTCCCTAACTGCAGTAATTTTTTTGATATAAAACAAATTTTTAAAAAAGTAAGATAATAAAAAAATAAATAAAAGGAATTTTTATTTAGATAAATACTAAAATCATAAAAAAATATTTAACGTTATAAAAAATGTTTAGTTTTTAATACAAGATTTCAATTAAGAATTCATGTGTTATATTTTTCTAATGTTTTAAATTATATAAATATTTCTAACATATCTTAATTTTATAGTATTAAATAAGATTGTTCTGGACTTTTGAAGAAATTGAAAAAGCGTTTCAAAGGATTCGAATTCAACTACGTTTACTGTAAATCCAGGGATCAACCGTGTTATGTTATATTCCCATCCAGTAAAAAAAAATAAAAAGTGAGATTTTTCACACGAATTTGTTGAAATCGTGATCACGTAACTTTTTTCGGAATAAAATTTGATTGAATAAAATCTATGTGAGATTTGAGATGATGAAAGGTGAAATAAATGAAAAAAAATGTACTGACATTTACATGATCGATCTTCTGATTCCATCTAATATTAAAAAATTCATATACAATAGGATTTAAAAAATAAAAAAATATATTTTAATAATTCAAATTAAAATATAAAAGTTATGATTATATTTGTTTCAGATGAAGATTTAATTACAGGTTTGTGTAATATTGACATCTTTTGTCAAGGAAAAAATTTTAGGATAAAATCGATTCAATATTATACATATGGTTTCTTTCCACAAACCTTCGGCGAAACGGGAGATTATTTATCTGTCAATATCAGTTATAAAATTATTTTATATGAATTCTTATAAAATAATTTTTGGAAGATATAGATTATATTTGTGGAAGATATAGATTATATTTGTGGAAGATATAGATTATATTTGTGGACGTAGTCATCGTAGTAACACGTAGTCATCGACCTATACTTCTTTTTTTAATTAAATGCGACAGCCGTATAGCTTTTCAATAGCGCTTTTTGACGTTTCGCGGCGATTAATTTACAGTACGGCTCATTGTTACATGAAACCATCCATCAAGGCTGTCTCACATCAGTAACTAGTGTTTACGTATCTCTTTCAAAAATTTTGCGAATTGATGTGTTTCTTCCATTCAAATTTTGCAATTTTTAATTTATTATCATTATTTTTGTTAAGTAACATACAAATTGACTTTATTTGTTTAATTTTTAATTCTTATCAAAATTTAAAACACGTACGTTATATAAAATCTTTTTTATTATTTTCATGTAATTATATTTATTATATGTTCGATAACGTTATCTGCAGTTACTTTTATTATACATGTATTTATCATTCATGAATTTTTATGTAAGAGTAAAGAATAAAGAATTTTATGGTATTTCTTTTCAAGTATATACATTAATTTTTAATTTATAATCGATATAATTTCGTCATAATATATCAGTGTGATTAGTGTACAATTACTTAAAATTCCTTGTAATTTGTTAATTACGTTATATAACGATAATTTTTAGAGTTACGACTCGGATATAAAATGGGCAGTTTCTTTTCAGCGCATTTTCCGTCGATTACATCGGAATTTGCCGCACTAGCTCAGTAAATAAAAACCAGTTTACATTTTCCAGCGATCACGAATGTATAACACGCGATCAGCGGCGATGGCTCTTATCGGGTACCGAGTCGGTGGCTCTTATTGCGAATTGAACGCAACGCGAGCGGGGGATCGAGGCGCGCGCGCTTCATTTTTACTGCGGTTTCACCGTTGCAATGGCGTTTCATAGCGATTAATTTAAAGGATCGACCACCGGAGCGCGATAGCGTCTATCGGGCCGCTACCCTGTCGTTCGCCCTAGCGGCTTTCATCGGTGCATTCGGATCGATAGTGCACCCGGTTACTTTCCATCCGACCGCGCCTTTAATTATTGTCGCCCACTCCTCGCCTGGCAATCGCACGCGTATCTTGTTGTCCCTACCCCGTGTTTGAGCAAACGTTTCCGAAATCAATTTCGCATGATCCAATAATTACTGTGTACCGCGAGAGTATCTTGAAGCAGCGAATATAAAGAACCCTTCCGACTCTTTTATTTCGTAAAATATTATTTTAATAGGTTTATCTCCAATTTCATATATCGCTTTTAAGAAACTTCTCCTTATTATTATCATTATTATTTGTTTATCTAGAAATCTTTGTCCTTAATCCTCTAAAGAAATTTATATATAAAAAATTGGAAATTATCATAAATAATTACAGCGCCTAATAAAAGCTTCGATAGCTACAACCTTAGAAGAATAATTTTGATGTTTTACGGACTTGTTTTGAGTCGTGTATGATCAACAAGAGATGTGAACCAATACTGCCTTGTAGTTTGTGTCTTGTCACAGCACGGTGTCTGTTCGCTATGGTACATCCGCAGTTAAGCAAGATCCGCGTATGTACCTTGACACATAGTTAATGTGATACGCTGTGTTCGATCAGCTAGGTCTTGTGTAATATACGCGCGTGATACCGGAAGTGTAAGAAGGACACGCGTCTGCGCAGGTACTGTTGATGATGAGAAATACGTTTGACACTATTCACGTTAGAAAATTAAGACAGATTTCGTAAAACTAATATTTTTTTAAAAATTTTTTAACTATCCTGATGATTATGATGATTATGTTTTATGATTTATATAATATATAATTAAGTTAAAAGATAAAAACATTATTGTAATTAAAAGTTATCTAGAGTTAATAAGAAAATTTATACTTGACATATAATTGACATACTTTAAATAAACTGAGAAACAATTCTTTTGTCTGAAGTAATTCTAGATTCTCTATCACAAGAATCCCGTGGCTTCATAAGCCACGTGTGCAAACAAAAGCTGGAAATTTAAACATTTAATTTCAAGAAAAAAGTATCACGTAGTTTCTCTCGCGTAGCTTCAAACAGAAAACCCACTGACTTACTTTCGGCTGATTACTTTTGGCTTACTTGTTCTCGTGCGGTTGTTTGCGTAATTAACGCGGGTGGAATGTCGACCCGCAGCGAAATTGGCTCGCCCGTGTACGCAAACTGTCGAATCGTGAGGGTGTATGGGGGGTGAGGAGGAGGGGAGTACGATGGGCTGTTATAAGGCAAATATGATTATATTGTTCGCTCTCTGTGCTCTTTCTCTCTCTCTCTCTCCGTCTGTATGACATAATAATATCTTGCGGTATCCGTCATCCATTTTCCCCATCCGTTACAAACTCCCCCGTATCGCATCAGTCAAATGATAATAACCTTCGAGCAACATCTTCATGCGGTATCCCAGATTGCGCGCATCGATCCGTGTAGGAGAATCGTCGAGCTTCTTGATAATCTATCTCCCGCCGCAATTATGTCGCGACACAGACCGAGACTTTATAGAGAACAGTTGTCACGAGCGAAGATTAATAAAGTTAATAGAAACGTTTTGCGAATATCAGTTTCCGTTCTACATAATTAACAAATTGAAAAATAGTAGTTCTAATAAATTAAATATAAACTGTTCACCGATGTCTAAAAACTGAACTATGTATATTTAAAATAATTTTCTCTTCTACAGCAATCCCTAATTATGTTATTAGAAAATAAAATTCTAAAATTTCTCTATTTACAAGAAAATGCAGCGCGAAATAAATCTGATTTTTTTATTTAAACATTTTTACAAACGCGAAGTGCTCAACTGAATAAATCTAAAAATGATGGTAAAAAGTACTGGAACAAAATGGTGCAATGTATATACAAAGTCATGAGGCACGTCATAAAAGATGAAGCGGGGGGAGTACAATGTGGTATGCAATTTCGGTAGACGCAGTGTGGCTGCGGGTCAATCACCGAACCGCGATATTGCTTATCGATTCCCTCTGCTTGATTGACATGCCTAGAAGCTGCAACAGACGCTCACGGCTTTATTTTTTTCGAAAATCTGTAACCGGGTTTATTATCCTTTTTCTCTATCACTTTCCATCTTCCACTCTACATAAATATTGCAAAAAAAAAAAATCTGTTCGTTTTTGCGACGTATAGAATATTCGGTATGTTTCACTTCGTTTACGGCTTTCTAGTAAACTTTGTAAAATGATGCACTCGTTGATGCCAAACTGAACGATGCGTCAGTTGTGCTTGCCACAAAATATTTCACTGTTATGTAACAAGAACAAACTATTATTAAGGACAACATGACGCCTGCAAACTTGCAAGAAAACTCTAAGTGTAAAGCCGGCTCATGACGTTGAGTTTAAGCCGCAGAGTTTCCGAGATGTGTGTAACTATCGTAATAATAAAAGTTGTCGTAAATAATAAAAGTTGTCGTAATAATAAAAGTCGTTAAATATCTCAAAAGGATCCTGTATGATAACATCCCATCCTTCGTAATATATTCTATGTAATAAGCTTCTAATTCTAACGGTTACATTCTTATAGTTGTATTATGTTTATAGAATATCATTATTAATTTTTCTTTAATATAGTCCGCTTAAAAAGAGACATTTACAATTTCATTCCTTTTTAAATTAAATATCTGAACGATCAAAGAAGTAGTTTCTATTAGGTTCGATACACACTATCGGTCTACTCTCGGTCCGCTCATGGTCCACTCACAGTCCGATCATAATTCTTGAATATTCATACTATCAAATCGCTCATGGTTCGCGATCCGCTCTCGATCCCAGATGATCAATATAATTTCGATCTTCTTGCTATCAAGTTCATAATTTTTGCCCGAAAAAAATGACACTATTTTCCGATAAAGAGATAAATCATAATTGCTATGATACGTGTTAATATAAAAAAATAAGAAATATAAAAATAAAATATATCAATAATTAGTTTATAATTATAAAATATAAGTACTTTTTCAAATAACCAAGATTTTTCTTTACTCATATTGCTGTTCGATATTTCTTAATATTGCTCGACAATGCTCGATACTAACAGACTGCGAGAATTAACGGTGAATTGATTGAGTCGTTTGTTCACACTGTCGGTGTAGATTCGGACAAGTTCGATCATGCTCCGGTAAAATATTCTTTCGAAGGATCGTTGCTGGAACGAGAACGGAGCGAGAGTGAAGCGAAACCAGACCGAAACTCATAGTGTGGATACGTACGTTATAAACAATGGAATAATATTTGATCGTACTGTGAACGCACCGAGAGTGGAGCGAGAGCGAATCGATAGTGTGTATCGAGCCTAAAACGCATATTCAAGTTACCACACACGAGTATTATATATTATCTAAAATTATACAAAAAAATGAGAACTTTGTTGCTTATATATATATATATGTATGTATGTATGTATGTATGTATGTATGTATGTATGTATGTATGTATGTATGTATGTATGTATGTATGTATGTATGTATGTATGTATGTATGTATGTATGTATGTATGTATGTATGTATGTATGTATGTATGTATGTATGTATGTATGTATGTATGTATGTATGTATGTATGTATGTATGTATGTATGTATGTATGTATGTATGTATGTATGTATGTATGTATGTATGTATGTATGTATGTATGTATGTATGTATGTATGTATGTATGTATGTATGTACGTATGTACATATGTACGCACGCACGCACGCACGCACGCACGCACGCACGCACGCACGTATCATCGCAAATTTTCCTGCAAATTTTCCTTCTCTAATTTCCTATCGATTTTTGCACAAAATTTTCCAGTTATCTCACTGTCGCTTGTACAAACAAACCGATAAAATATTTAATGTACAAACAAACCGATAAAATGTATAAGTAATTTTGATGAATAATGTATGTAAATAAAAAAATTTAGCAAAAAACAAATATTTTTATTATTTTGCAATTTTCTCATAGATGTATAAAACAATACTAAATTAGAGGAATATAATATGTATATTAAAAATATAGGACAAAATATAAAAATGCGTAAAATACGATATACATAAGAAATAATAAAATAAACAATTAAAACAATGTAAATAATAAAATATAAAAATCAAAATGTAAAGATTTGTGTGGAATTAATTGTCATTTCAATTATCCTCAGTTTTAGCAATTTTCGATATTGACATCCATACAAGTGACATATACAACATACATATATAATATCTCAAAAACAAGCATTTAAGTAGATATGTTTTAAGTAGATATGTTAAAATATATATATATATATATATATATATATGATGTATATAATTATATGTGTAATTATTATATATTTTATAATACACGATGATAATATACTTAATATTATATATTATGTAAATTATATTTAAATTATATTAATATTATATACTTTGTAAATTATATTATATAAAAATTACATACAAATGATAAAGCATCTAATTCAATTTAATTCTAATACAATTTCTATTCAATACAAATTTTTCTATCTGCTTACAGAAAAGCTACAATTGTGAGCAGACGCTCTATATATGCGAGTTATATATGCGAATTACTGATTATTATTGATGAGTCTTTCTTTCTTGTAAAACTTTCAATTCACCTCAAAATAAACTTTTTATAAAACTAACGCACAATGTTTGATATTTGCGTCAATGTTTGATATTTTCAAGATTCTTATACCTTATCAAGATCAGAATATACATCAGAATATACATGACATATGCATATCATAATAATAATATTGCTATCAATGCTTTATCATCGCGTGTCAATTAAAACAACTAAAAACATTTATTAATACCTAATAAAATAATAATTAATGCTAATAAAAAAATCGATTCACTAAAACACATTTAAAATATTCTTAAAAAATATTCTTAAAATAGAAATTTCCAAGTATCAAGTCTTTGATAATGTTAATGTATATTGTGAATCGTATTATCGTGATTGTTAATCTATTCTGCGATAATAAAAAAAAAGAATTAAGGAATTAATTAAATTTATACAATGGCGCGAACAAAAATAAAACTCAACGGTTTTATGAAAACTTCCAGAACAGACTAAAATAAATTTTTCTAGAAAACATGGATAGAAACAAATACGCCCTACAGGATTACGTCCTACAGGATAAAGTATGAACGTACGAGTAACCGTATCGTATAGTCCAAACAATTTTACATAATATTCCAAACAAGGATTTTCACAACAGATGCAATATTTCATATCAAATAAATGTCTAGTTATCATAATTGGTATTGGTAGTTCTCCTGCGAAATCAGATTGCTTCCTACAAAATCACTTGAATAATAATTTTGTCCTATATATTACATATTATGTAAGACGACAAATATACAAAATATACAAATAATAAAATAAAATAGCAAACCATTGTTTTAAAACTATTCTAGCTGAAAATTCAAAGAGACTTTGTGATTCTAATGGCATCACTATTTCCCTCGGATGATTAAGTGGATTATCCTTAATATTTAGATATAAATTATTTTTAAAAACACTTGATGGCAAATACGCCAATTTGTTATTTGATACGTCTAAATTAATTAAATTTCTTAGAAATCCTATAGCTTGTCGTAAATATGTCAATCTGTTATGAGTAATGCACAACTTTTTTAACTTTCTTAACATCATAATTTGTATCGGTAATACAGTCAACTATAAAAAATAATAAATTATTAAAAATGATAATAATTAAGAATTATTTAGCAGACGACATAAAATATACTTTACAAGTAAAAATAATAAAAAACAATAATAATTGCAAAATAATAACTACGCACCAAATTCCTTGGTAAATATAGGTACAATAAATTCTTCCGGATGGGAATTTGCTCTAGCCACAACCATTTATGATTATAATATCCAAGATAATTATTTCTTAAATCAAGCTCTTCAAGAAATGGTAAGTTACCAATTTCTTTTGTCAAGACAAAAATCATACAGTTTTCCATATTTATATATCGTAGAAATTGATATGTTATAACATTATTTAAAACAGTTCGTAGGAATTTGTTTGTATACCATTCCGTATTCTTATTTCCGTACCTTACTTCTTCCCAACTAAAATAATTCTTTTTTCGTCTTTTTGCAACGAGTGTAATTCTATTTTGAAATTGATGGTGGCTTTCAATATTCATACTGCAACTTAATATACAAAAATATTACTTCCAATGTTTACAATCCAATGATTATATGTAGATTTATTTTATTTCTCTATATCGTTATATAGAGAAATGTTATATATAATGTATTTGATATTGTCATTATTATTATCATAATAGAAAAAATTATATGAAACTTTTTGGTTAACAATAAATTAATATTTTTATCAAAATTTGATTGATGTTGATCTTATGTTTAGGTCGTATAATTATTTGTTAAGTATATAAATTAATGTGCCTACGATATTTTTTATTTCACTTAAATTTTTAAAACCAGATTATATTTATTCAAAAAAAAATTTCTCGTTGAAAAATATTTTATTACCTTATTTCTTGTCTTCAGCTTGCAAAATAGATATTTTCTTTTCACAGAATTCTCACCGTTCATTAGGACATTGTCCCGCGTCTTCGATACGAAAAAAGTAAGTATAAAAGTAAATTCTATTGAGAATCTCGATATTATGTTTATGTCATTATTGTTTGCCGTTTCGTATATCGATATAAATAGAGACCTATTTAAATTTAAAATGAGCTCAACAGTTGAGTGCCATATAAAAGAATAGCACTAAAAGAAAATAAAGAAGATGTTACGAAAAATGTAGTGTAACACAGATGTATTAATTTTACATATGTATTGAATACATTAATATGCCACAAAAATTTAAAATCATTTTTACAAATCATTTTTAAAATATAGGATCCATTATGTAGAGACTGTCCATTCTACTCAACTCGAAGCAGATTTGTCGTAATAATTTTATAAAAAATGAGTTAATGTATAAAAAAACGTGTAAATAAATAAACAAAATTATTGCTACTACTTAATTCGTTTCTATTTAAAATAAGAAGAGCATGATAACATTAACAAGTTTCTAACTGCTTTTTAACAAATACTCATGGCATTCGAACTATAAAAATTAACATCTCAAGTTATTACTATTTCCAACTTCTGCAAATTTCTACAAATCGCCACATTCATAATTACGCTATTTGATTTCTCCTCTTAATTTTTTATCAATGTTCAATATAATTTTCCAGTTATTTTATTCTCAATCGTCTAAACAAATCAATTCTGAAAAAACATATAAGTAATTTTTACAAACGGAAATTTATCGAAAAAATTTGGCAAGAAAGCGTAAATATCTTTATTGTGTTGTAATTTTTCCATAGATGTACAAATACTAAATTAGAGAAATATAATATGTACATTAAAAATATAAGGCAAAATATAAAATGAGTAAAATACGATATACATAAGAAACAATAAAATAAACAATGTAAACAATAAAATATAAAAATCAAAATGTAAAGATATGTGTGGAATTAATTTTCATTTCAATTATCCTCAGTTTTAGCAATTTTCAATATTAACATCCATACAAGTGACATATACAATATACATATATAATATCTCAAAAACATTCGTTTTAAGTAGATATGTTAAAATATATTATATGTATATGCATGTATATGTATATGTACAGTGTACAGATATGTATATTTATATAATGTACATAGATAATTATATGTGTAATTGTTATATATTTTATAATACACGATGATAATATACTTAATATTATATATTATGTAAATTATATTTAAATTATATTAATATTATATATTATGTAAATTATATTTAAATTATATTAATATTATCTATTATGTAAATTATATTATATAAAAATTACATACAAATGATAAAGCATCTAATTCAATTTAATTCTAATACAATAATTTCTATTCAATACAAATTTTTCTATCTGCTTATACAAAAGCTACAATTGTGAGCTCTATATATGCGAGTTATATATACGAATTATTACTGATGAGTCTTCTTTGTAAAACTTTCAATTCACTTCAAAATAAACTTCTTATAAAATTAACATGAAAATATCAAGATTTGATATTTTCAAGGTTCTTATACCTTTCATATTAGTCAGAATATACATCACACATATGCATATCATAATAATAATATTGCTATCAATGCTTTATCATTGCGCGTCAATTAAAACAATTAAAAACATTTATTAATACCTAATGGAATAATAATTAATGCTAATAAAAAAATCGATTCTCTAAAAAACATTTAAAAAATTCTTAAAATAGAAATTTCCAAGTATCAAGTCTTTGATAATGTTAATGTATATTGTAAATCGTATTATCGTGATTGTTAATCTATTCTGCGATAATTAAATAAGAGAACTGAGGGATTATTCGTTACATTCATACAATTGCGCGAACAAAAATAAAGTTCAACAGTTTTATGTAACCTTCCAGACCAGATTAAAATAAATTTTTCTAGAAAACATGGACAGAAACACATACGCCCTATAGGATTACGTCCTATAGGATAAGGCCCAAAAAGTATGAATGTACGAGTAATCGTACCGTATAGACCAAATAATTTTACATAATATTCCAAACAAGGATTCCCACAACGGATGCAATATTTCATATCGAATAAATGTCTAGTTATTATAATTGGTATTGGTAGGTCTCCTGCGAAATCAGATTGCTTCCTACAAAATCATGAATGATAATTTTGTCCTATATATTACATATCATGTAAGACAAAATATACAAATAATAAAATAATAGCAAACCATTGTTTTATAATTATTCTAGCTGAAAATTCAAAGAGACTTTGTGATTCTAATGGCATCATTATTTCCTCCGGATGATAGTTAAGTGGATTATTCTTAATATTTAGATATAAATTATTTTTAAAAACACTTGATGGCAAATACGCCAATTTGTTATTTGATACGTCTAAATCAATTAAATTTCTTAGAAATCCTATAGCTTGTGGTAAATATATCAATCTGTTATGACTAATGCACAACTTTTTTAACTTTCTTAACATCATAATTTGTATCGGTAATACAGTCAACTATAAAAAACAATTATTAAAAATTATTAAAAATGGTAATAATTAAGAATTATTTCGCAGACGGCATAAAATAAAATTTACAAATAAAGACAATAAAAAACAATAATAATTGCAAAATAATAACTACGTACTAAATTCCTTGGTAAATATAGGTACAATAAATTCTTCCGGATGGGAATTTGCTCTAGCCACAACCATTTATGATTATAATATCCAAGATAATTATTTCTTAAATCAAGCTTTTCAAGAAATGATAAATTACCAATTTCTTTTGTCAAGGCAAAAATCATACAGTTTTCCATATTTATATATCTTAGAAATTGATATGTTATAACATTGTTTAAAACAGTTCGTAGGAATTTGTTTGTATACCATTCCGTACTCTTATTTTCATACCTTATTTCTTCCCAACTAAAATAATTCTTTTTTCGTCTTTTTGCGACAAGTGTAATTCTATTTTGAAATTGATGGTGGCTCTCAACATTCATACTGCAACTTAATATACAAAAATATTATTTCCAATGTTTACAATCCAATGATTATATGTAGATTTATTTTATTTCTCTATATCGATATATACAGAAATATTATATATAATATATTTAATATTGTCATCATTATTATCATAATAGAAAAAATTATATGAAACTTTTTGATTAACAATAAATTAATATTTTTTTATTAAAATTTGATTGATGTTTATCTCATTTATATCGTTTATGTCGTATAATTATTCGTTAAGTATATAAATTAATGTGCCTACGATATTTTTTATTTCACTTAAATTTTTAAAACCAGATTATAGTTATTCAAAGAAAAATTTCTCGTTGAAAAATATTTTATTACCTTATTTCTTGTCTTCAGCTTGCAAAATAGATATTTTCTTTTCACAGAATTCTCACCGTTCATTAGGACATTGTATCCCGCGTCTTTGATACGAAATAAGTAAGTATAAAAGTAAGTTCTATTGGGAATCTCGATATTATGTTTATGTCATTATTGTTTACCATTTCGATATATCGATATAAATAGAGACCTATTTAAATTTAAAATGATCTCAACAGTTGAGTGCCATATAAAAGAATAGCACTAAAAGAAAATAAAGAAAATGTTACGAAAAATGTAGTGTAACAGATGTATTAATTTTACATATGTATTGAATACATTAATGAAATCGCCACATTTATGATTGCGCTATTTGATTTTGCAACTTCTCCTCTTAATTTTTTATCAATGTTTAATATAATTTTCCAGTTATTTTGTTCTCAATCGTCTAAACAAACCGATTCTGAAAAAACATATAAGTAATTTTTACAAACAGAAATTTATCGAAAAAATTTGGCAAGAAAGCGTAAATATCTTTATTGTGTTGTAATTTTTCCATAGATGTACAAAACAAATACTAAATTAGAGAAATGTAATATGTACATTAAAAATATAAGGCAAAATATAAAATGCGTAAAATACGATATACATAAGAAACAATGAAATAAACAATAAAAACAATATAAACAATAAAATATAAAAATCAAAATGTAAAGAAAAATCAAAATGTAAGTATGTATGGAATTAATTGTCATTTCAATTATCCTCAGTTTTAGCAATTTTCGATATTGATATCCATACAAGTGACATATACAATATACATATATAATGTCTCAAAAACAAGCATTCGTTTTAAGTAGATATGTTAAAATATATTATATGTATATGCATATATATGCATATATATGTATATGTACAGTGTACAGATATGTATATATATATATAATGTACATAGATAATTATATGTGTAATTATTATATATTTTATAATACACGATGATAATATACTTAATATTATATATTATGTAAATTATATTTAAATTATATTAATATTATATATTATGTAAATTATATTATATAAAAATTACATACAAATGATAAAGCATCTAATTCAATTTAATTCTAATACAATAATTTCTATTCAATACAAATTTTTCTATCTGCTTATACAAAAGCTACAACTGTGAGCTCTATATATGCGAGTTATATATGCGAAATATTGCGAATTATTACTGATGAGTCTTCTTTGTAAAACTTTCAATTCATTTCAAAATAAACTTCTTATAAAATTAACATGAAAATATCAAGATTTGATATTTTCAAGGTTCTTATACCTTTCATATCAATCTGAATATACATCACACATATGCATATCATAATAATAATAATATTGCTATATCAATGCTTTATCATCGCGCGTCAATTAAAACAATTAAAAACATTTATTAATACCTAATGAAATAATAATTAATGCTAATAAAAAAATCGATTCACTAAAACACATTTAAAATATTCTTAAAAAATATTCTTAAAATAGAAATTTCCAAGTATCAAGTCTTTGATAATGTTAATGTATATTGTGAATTGTATTATCGTGATTGTTAATCTATTCTGCGATAATTAAATGAAAGACCTGAGGGATTATTAATTAAATTCATACAATGGCGCGAACAAAAATAAAATTCAACGCTTTTATCTAATGTTCCAGACCAGACTAAAATAAATTTTTCTAGAAAACATGGATAGAAACAAATACGTCCTATAGGATTACGTCCTATAGGATAAGGCCCAAAAAGTATGAACGTACGAGTAATCGTACCGTATAGTCCAAATGATTTTACATAATATTCCAAACAAGGATTTCCACAACGGATGCAATATTTCATATCAAATAAACGTCTAGTTATTGTAATTGGTATTGATAGTTCTCCTGCGAAATCAGATTGCTTCCTACAAAATCACTTGAATAATAATTTTGTCCTATGTATTATATATCATGTAAGACAAAATATCCAAATAATAAAATAAAATAGCAAACCATTGTTTTATAATTATTCTAGCTGAAAATTCAAAGAGACTTTGTGACTCTAATGACATCATTATTTCCCTCGGATAATAGTTAAGTGGATTATTCATAATATTTAGATATAAATTATTTTTAAAAACACTTGATGGCAAATACGCCAATTTGTTATTTGATACGTCTAAATTAATTAAATTTCTTAGAAATCCTATAGCTTGTGGTAAATATATCAATCTGTTATAACTAATGCACAACTTTTTTAACTTTCTTAACATCATAATTTGTATCGGTAATACAGTCAACTATAAAAAATAATAAATTATTAAAAATGATAATAATTAAGAATTATTTAGCAGATGACATAAAATACAATTTAAAATAAAGATAATAAAAAAGTATAATAATTGTAAAATAATAACTACATACCAAATTCCTTGGTAAATATAGGTACGTTAAATTGTTCCGGATGGGCATTTGCTCTAGCCACAACCATTTATGATTATAATATCCAAGATAATTATTTCTTAAATCAAGCTTTTCAAGAAATGGTAAATTACCAATTTCTTTTGTCAAGGCAAAAATCATACAGTTTTCCAAATTTATATATCGTAGAAATTGATATGTTATAACATTATTTAAAACAATTCGTAGGAATTTGTTTGTATACCATTCCGTATTCTTATTTCTGTATCTTACTTCTTCCCAACTAAAATAATTCTTTTTTCGTCTTTTTGCGACGAGTGTAATTCTATTTTGAAATTGATGGTGGCTCTCAACATTCATACTGCAACTTAATATACAAAAATATTACTTCCAATGTTTACAATCCAATTATATGTAGATTTATTTTATTTCTCTATATCGTTATATAGAGAAATGTTTTATATATAATGTATTTGATATTGTCATCATTATTCATAATAGAAAAAATTATATGAAACTTTTCTGGTTAACAATAAATTAATATTCAAAAATATTTATCAAAATTTGATTGATGTTTATCTCGTGTTTATGTCATGTAATTATTTGTTAAGTATATAAATTAATGTGCCTACGATATTTTTTATTTCACTTAAATTTTTAAAACCGGATTATATTTGTTCAAAGAAAAATTTCTCGTTGAAAAATATTTTATTACCTTATTTCTTGTTTTCAGCTTGCAAAATAGATATTTTCTTTTCACAGAATTCTCATCATTCATTAGGACATTGTATCCTGCGTCTTCGAAATAAGTAAGTATAAAAGTAAGTTCTATTGGGAATCTTGATGTTATGTTTATATCATTATTGTTTATCGTTTCGTATATCAATATAGTATAGATTTATTTAAATTTAAAATGAGCTTAACAGTTGAATGCCATATAAAAGAATACCACATAGAGTGCCACTAAAAGAAAATAAAGAAAATGTTACGAAACATGATGTAATGTAACACATATGTATTAATTTTACATATGTGTTGAATACATTAATATGCCACAAAAATTTAACAAATTATTTTTAAAATAGGATCCATTATGTACAGACTGTGCATTCTACTCATTCAACTCGAAGCAGATTTATCGTAATAATTTTATAAAAAATGAATTAATGTATAAAAAAATCGTGTAAATAAATAAACAGTATTATTACATTACTTAATTCGTTTCTATATAAAATAAGAAAAGCATGATAAAACTAGCAAGTTTCTAACTATTTTTTAACAAATACTTATGGCACTCAAACGATAAAAATTAACACTTCAAGTTATTATTACTGTTTCCAACTTCTGCGAAATCGCCATATTTATGATTGCGTCATTCGATTTCTCAACTTCTCCTTTTAATTTCCTATCGATATTCGATATAATTTTCCGATTATTTTATTGTCAATCGTATAAACAAATCGATGCTGACAAAATACAAGTATATACAAGTAATTTTTACAAATTCTCAGAAATCTCTTGGAACTTTTGGGAATCTCTCGAAAAAATTTGGTAAAAAAGTATAATGTAAATATCTTTATTGTGTTGCAATTTTTCCATAAATATATAAAATAGATACCAAATTAGAGAGATATCAGTACAAGTATACATTAAAACTATATTGTAAAATATAAAAACGCATAAATACACGATAAACATAAAATATAAGTAACAAGATATAAAAATCAAAATGTAGATAAATCTATGGAATTAATTGTGTTAAAACAATTGCTATTAATATCGATCATTTTATTTGTTCATCATGTTGTTACGTTCAGTTTTAACGATTATAAAGCCAATAAGAAGGGAGGGTGTGCGTCACGGCGGGGCCCGACCACGAACCGATATTAATACAACCGATATGTAATACAATATTTCACAAACTTATTGTAAAATGTATAAATTATATGCAGTATAAATGTATAAAATTATATATATAATTGTATACACACATATACGTATACATATAATTATGGACACACATATACGTATACATGCATACATACATACACCCACGTACGTGTGTGTAATTATTTATTTTTATATATATATATATATATATATAAATAATTTTACACATTTATAATACATATAGTTTATACATTTTACAATATAATAATAATATATCATATATATGTAATATTATCTATATCATATTACAAAAATTATATACAAATAATAAAATATCCGTTTCTAATATATCAATTTTTAATCAGTAAAAATTTTTCTATCTGCCTAAGAAAAGTTAGAATTATCTGCAGTTGTTATATACGCGAATTTCTGAGACATTAATTATGAGTCTTTTATGTAAAATCTTCAATTCCCCTATGAAACTCTTGAAATAAAACTCTTGAAATAAAACGGACATGAGTCGAATATCAAGATTTAACTTCAATACTCTTATATCCTCCATACAAAGAATATACATATTTTTGTAATTTTTGTAATATGATATCTATGCATATGCATTTTACAATAATATTATTGTTATCAATGTTTCAATATCTGTACGCATCAATTATTAAAAAGAATATCTAATATCTAATGATTAATGCTAATAGAAACATTGGTTTTTTTTTTAAAACAAATATTGTAAAATGTTTTAAAATTCCCAATTCTAATAATATTAATGTATATTTGTGAATCATATTAGACAAATAATCTTTAATATAAGATATTCATATAAGATATTCTTATACACGTCTTGTTCTAACTCTATTGTACGAGATAATCATTTTTTCAAAGATATAGCATACGAATACAATAACGTGGACAAACATATTCAATGTCCAGCGCTGATTCGGATGAAATGACAACAGTAAATTCGTTTGGAATTGGACAAAAATGAATATAACCTGTGTACTTCACAAACAATTTTATATAATGTTCTAAACAAGGATTTTTACAGTAAATGCAAAACTTCATATCAAATAAACGTCGAGTCAATCTATTTCTTATTGATAGTTCTCCTAAAAAATCAGATTGTCTCCTACAAAAAACACTTAAATAATCATTTTGTCCTATATATTACATATCGTGTAAGATAAAATATACAAATTTATAAAATAAAATATCAAACCATTGTTTTATAATTATTCTAGCTGAATTTTCAAAGAGACTTAGCAGTTTATTTTCTGATAATATCTTTCTTTCCAGGTGAATTCCAAACGGAATTACCCAAAGCATTCAGATATAACTTCTCTTTAAAAAACATTTGCTGGTAAATACAATTCATTGTTTGATATGTCCAAATTGATCAATTTTTTTAGAATTCCTATAGAGTGTGGTAAATATGTCAATTTGTTGTTACAAATGTGCAATACACGTAACTTTTTTAACATCATGATTTGTACTGGTCAACTGAATGCAGTCAACTGAATGAATAATAATAAATTATTAAAAGTGGAAATAATTAAAAATTATTTCGTAGATGACATAGAATGTTATTTAAAAAACATGATAAAAAACAATGATAATTATAAAATGATAACTACATACCAAATTCCTTGACAAATTTAGATACATTAGATTGTTTCTTATAGAAATTTGTTCTAACCAAAATCATTCACAGTTATTATAATATCCAAGAAAATTATTTGATAAGTCAAGCTTTTCAAGATATGGTAAATTACCAATTTCCTCTGGCAAAGCAAAAATCATACTATTTTGCACAATTATATATTTTAGAAATCGATACATTGCGATAATATTTAAAGCCACTAATAAAAATTGCATACGATTGTTTGCATACGATTTTACAATCATCATCCTCATCCTTTCTTTCAGATAATTTTTCTGTTTCTTAATTCGCCTTTTTGCAAAGATTTTATTTGCATTTTGAAATAAATGAAATAATATGAGGCTCACGATATTCATACTGCAATTTAACGTCCAAAGATTATTTTTCAGTGATTAAATCTATTTATGTTTATTTAATTTTTCTAAATTATGTTGTATGTATTATATTTAATATAGTCATCATTACAAAATGAGAAAATCATATTAAACTTTCAACTTTCCGTTCTTAAGTAAATGAGCATTTTCGCCAAAATTTATGTTTACTTCACGTAATTATTCACTAAGTAAATTGATATGTACAAAATACTTTTATTTGTTTTATTTAATTTCATAAAAAAAAAATTACATTTATTTAAAGAATTTTTTGCAAAATTTTGTCTTACCTTTTCTTTTCTACCGCAAAAGATCGTACAATAGTCATTTCTCTCTCCACAGAATTCTTACAATTATTAATTTAGAATACTGTGTTGTCTCGTGTCTTCAATACAAATGTAGGTAAAACTAAATTTTATTGAGAATCTCGATATTATCTTTATGTCATTATTGTTTATCGTTTTGTATATCAATATAAATATAGACCTATTTAAATTTAAAGTGAGGTTAACAGTTGAATGCCACATAAAAGAATAGCACTAAAAAAAATAAAGAAAATTTTATAAAAACTGACACAGTGTAACACAGATGTATTAAATTTACATTTGTGTTGAATACATTAATATATCAAAGATTTAACAAACAATTTTTAAAATATAGGATTCATTATGTAGAAACTGTTCATTCTACTCACTCAACTCGAAGTAGATTTATCATAATAATTTTATAAAAAATAAGTTAATGTAAAAAATCATGTAAATAAATAAACAATATTATTGCACTACTTAATTCGTTTTCATTTAAAATAAGAAAAGAACGATAACATTAGCAAGTTTCTAACTGCTTTTTAACAAATACTCATGGCATTCGAATGAGAAAAATTAACATTTCAAGTTATTATTACTATTTCCAACTTCTGCAAATCTCTGCGAAATCGCCACATTTATTTCTCAACTTCTTCTCTTAATTTTCTATCAATTTCGATATAATTTTCCAATTATTTTATTGTCAATCGTGTAAACAAATCGATACTAAAAAAATGTAAATAATTTTTACAAACGGGAATTTCTCGAAAAAATTTGGCAAGAGAGCGTGATGTAAATATCTTTATTGTATTATAATTTTTCCATAGATGTATAAAACATATACTAAATTAGAAAAATATAATTTGTACATTAAAATAATAGGAAAAAATATAAAATGCGTGAAACCCGATATACATAAAATGTAACTAATAAGATATAAAAATCAAAATGTAAAGATGTCTGTGGAATTAATTGTCATTTCAATTATGCTCAGATTTAGCGATATAGCGATTTTCGATATTGATACAACTAACATGTACAATATCTGAAAAACAAGCATTAGTAGATTAGTAGTATATTAAAAGATAGTACTATATGTATATGGATATATGCATATATATGTACAGTGTACAAATATGTATATATGATGTATATATGATGTACGTATATAATTGTATGTGTAATTATTATACATTTTATAATATAACATGATAATAGTATATTTAATATTATCTATGTTATATAAAAATTAGATATAAATAATAAAGCATGTAATTCAATCTAATTCTAATACAATTTCTATTCAATATAAATTTTTCTATCTACTTACAGAGAAGCAGATAGAATTGTGAGCAGACGCTTTATATATGCGGATTTTTGAATTATTAATGATGAGTCTTTCTTGTCTCAAACTTTCAAACTTGTCAAAACTTTCAATTCTCCTCAAAATAAACTTTTTATAAAACTAACGCACTTGAACATATCAAGGTTTGATGTTTTCAAAGTTTTTATCTTGATCTTCCATATAAGAATATACATCACACTCCACACACACACACACTCCACACACACACACACACACACACACACACACACACACACACACACACACACACACACACACACACACACACACACACACACACACACACACAACAATAATAATAATAATACTGTTATCAACTGCGTTTTATCATTGTTAATTAAAATAATTAAAAACAATTATTAATATCTAATGAAATGATATTGATGGAATGATATTAATAAATACAATAAATTATCTTCTTATAAAATATCTTCTTATTTTATAGAAACGAACTAAGTAGTGCAATAATATTGTTTATTTATTTACATGATTTTTTATACATTAATTCATCTTTTATAAAATTATTACGATAAATCTGTTTTGAGTTGAATCTGTTTTGAGTAGAATAGACAATCTCTACATAATGGATCCTATATTTTAGAAATGGTTCGTTAAATCTTTGTGGCATACAAATGTATTTAGCACATACAAAAAGTTAATACATCTGTGTACACTGCAACATTTTTGGTAACATTTTCTTTATTTTTTTTAGTGTTATTCTTTTACGTGGTACTTACCTGTTAATCTCATTTTAAATTTAAATAGATCTATATTTGTATCGATATACAAAATCGATATACAAAACGATAAACAATAATGCTATAATAAACATAATATCGAGATTCCCAATAGAATAACTTATTTTTCTACTTACTTATTTCGTATCGAAAACGCAGAACACAATGTCCTAATAAACGGGAGAGAATTCTGTGAAAAGAAAACATTTTGCAAGCTGAAGACAAGAAATAAGGTAATAAAATATTTTTCAACGAGAAATTTTTCTTTGAATAAACACAATCTGGTTTTAAAAATTTAAGTGAAATAAAAAATATCATATACACATTAATTTATGTATTTAACGAATAATTACACTACATAAACATAAGATCAACATCAATCAAATTTTGATAAAAATATTTATTGTTAATCAGAAAAGATTCATATAATTTTTTCTATTATGAATAATGATGACAATATCAAATACATTATATATAAAACATTTCTTTACATAATGATATAGAGAAATAAAATAAATCTACATATAATCATTGGATTGTAAACATTCGAAGTAATATTTTTGTATATTAAGTTGCAGTATGAATATTGAGAGCCACCATCAATTTCAAAATAAAATTACACTCGTCGCAAGACGAAAAAAGAATTATTTTAGGGAAGAAGTAAGGTACGGAAATAAGAATACGGAATGGTATACAAACAAATTCCTACGAACTGTTTTAAATAATGTTATAACATATCAATTTCTACGATATATAAATATGGAAAACTGTATGATTTTTGCCTTGACAAAGGAAATTGGTAACTTACCATTTCTTGAAGAGCTTAATTTAAGAAGTAATTATCTTGGATATTATAATCATAAATGGTTTTGGCTAGAGCAAATTCCCATCCGGAACAATTTATTGTACCTATATTTACCAAGGAATTTGGTATGTAGTTATTATTTTACAATTATTATACTTTTTTATTATCTTTATTTTAAATTGTATTTTATGTCATCTGCTAAATAATTCTTAATTATTACCATTTTTAACAATTTATTGTTTTTTATAGTTGACTGTATTACCGATACAAATTATGATGTTAAGAAAGTTAAAAAAGTTGTGCATTAGTCATAACAGATTGACATATTTACCACAAGCTATAGGATTTCTAAGAAATTTAATTAATTTAGACGTATCAAATAACAAATTGGCGTATTTGCCATCAAGTGTTTTTAAAAATAATTTATATCTAAATATTAAGGATAATCCACTTAATCATCCGAGGGAAATAGTGATGCCATTAAAGTCACAAAGTCTCTTTGAATTTTCAGCTAGAATAGTTATAAAACAATGGTTTGCTATTTTATTTTATTATTTGTATATTTTGTATATTTGTCGTCTTACATAATATGTAATATATAGAACAAAATTATTATTCAAGTGATTTTGTAGGAAGCAATCTGATTTCGCAGGAGAACTACCAATACCAATTATGATAACTAGACATTTATTCGATATGAAATATTGCATCCATTGTGGAAATCCTTGTTTGGAATATTATGTAAAATCGTTTGGACTATACGATACGATTACTCATACGTTCATACTTTTTGGGCCTTATCCTATAAGACGTAATCCTATATATGTAGGGCGTATTTGTTTCTATCCATGTTTTCTAGAAAAATTTATTTTAGTCTGGTCTGGAAAGTTAGATAAAAGCGTTGAATTTTATTTTTGTTCGCGCCATTGTATGAATTTAATTAATTAATTAATAATCCCTCAGTTCTTTTATTTAATTATTGCAGAATAAATTAACAATCACGATAATACGATTCACAATATACATTATCAAAGACTTGATACTTGGAAACTTCTATTTTAAGAATATTTTTTAAGAATATTTTAAATGTGTTTTAGTGAATCGATTTTTTTATTAGTTTATTAATTATTATTCCATTAGGTATTAATAAATGTTTTTAATTGTTTTAATTGACACGCAATGATAAAGCATTGATATAGCAATATTATTATTATTATGATATGCATATGTGTGATGCATATTCTGATTGATATGAAAGGTATAAGAACCTTGAAAATATCAAACCTTGATATTTTCATGTTAATTTTATAAGAAGTTTATTTTGAAGTGAATTGAAAGTTTTACAAAGAAGACTCATCAGTAATAATTCGCATATATAACTCGCATATATAGAGCTCACAGTTGTAGCTTTTGTATAAGCAGATAAAAAAATTTGTATTGAATAGAAATTATTGTATTAGAATTAAATTGAATTAGATGCTTTATCATTTGTATGTAATTTTTATATAATATAATTTACATAATATATAATATTAATATAATTTAAATATAATTTACATAATATATAATATTAATTAATATTATCATCGTGTATTATAAAATATATAATAATTACACATATAATTATGTACGTACATCATATATATATATATATATATATATATATATACATATCTGTACACTGTACATATACATATACATGCATATACATATAATATATTTTAACATATCTACTTAAAACGAATGCTTGTTTTTTCGATATTATATATGTATATTGTATATGTCACTTGTATGGATATCAATATCGAAAATTGCTAAAACTGAGGATAATTGAAATGACAATTAATTCCATACATACTTACATTTTGATTTTTCTTTACATTTTGATTTTTATATTTTATTGTTTATATTATTTTTATTGTTTATTTTATTGTTTCTTATATATATCGCATTTTACGCATTTTATATTTTGCCTTATATTTTTAATGTACATATTATATTTCTTTAATTTAGTATTTTTTTTGTACATCTATGGAAAAATTACAACACAATAAAGATATTTACTTTCTTGCCAAATTTTTTTGATAAATTTCCGTTTGTAAAAATTACTTATGTTTTTTCAGGATCGGTTTGTTTAGACGATTGAGAATAAAATAACTGAAAAATTATATCGAACATTGATAAAAAATTAAGAGGAGAAGTTGAGAAATCAAATAGCCCAATTATAAATGTGGCGATTTCGTAGAGTTTTGCAAAAGTTGGAAATAATTTGAAATGTTAATTTTTATCGTTCGAATGCCATGAGTATTTGTTAAAAAGCAATTAGAAACTTGCTAGTGTTATCGTGCTCTTCTTATTTTAAATAGAAACGAATTAAGTAATGCAATAATATTATTTATTTATTTACACGGTCTTTTTATACATTAATTCATTTTTTATAAAATTATTACGATAAATCTGCTTCGAGTTGAGTGAATAGAAAAGACAGTCTCTACATAATGAATCCTATATTTTAAAAATGATTTGTTAAATCTTTGTAGCATATTAATGTATTCAACACAAATGTAAATTTAATACATCTGTTACACTGTCAGTTTTTGTAAAATTTTCTTTATTTTTTTTAGTGCTATTCTTTTATGTGGCACTCAACTGTTAACTTCAAATTTAAATAAATCTATATTTATATCGATATACAAAACGATAAACAATAATGACATAAACATAATATCGAGATTCCCAATAGAACTTATTTTTACTTACATTCGTATTGAAGACACGAGACAACACAGTATTCTAAATTAATAATTATAGGAATTCTGTGGAGAAAGAAACGACTATTGTACGATCTCTTGCAAACGCGGTAAAAAAGAAAAGGTAAGACAAAATTTTGCAAAATATTCTTTAAATAAATCTAATTTGATTTTATGAAATTAAATAGAACAAATAAAAGTATTTTGTACATGTCAATTTATTTAGTGAATAACTACGTGAAATAAATATAAATTTTGATGAAAATGCTCACTTGCTAAGAACGGAAAGTTGAAAGTTTAATATGATTTTCTCACCTTGTAATGATGACTATATCAAATATAATACGTACAACATAATTTAGAAAAATTAAATAAACATAAATAGATCTAATCACTGAAAAAATGATCTTTGGACGTTAAATTGCAGTATGAATATCGTGAGTCTCATATTATTTCACTTACTTCAAATTACAAGTAAAATCTTTGCAAAAAGGCAAATTAAGAAACAGGAAAATTATCTGAAAGAAAGGATGAGGAAGTGGAGGAAGTGGGTGAGGAAGAGGAGTGTAGAATTGTATGCAAACAGGTTTCTACGAACTAGTGGTTTAAATAATATCGCAACGTATCGATTTCTAAAACGTATAATTCTGCAAAATAGTATGATTTTTGCCTTGTCAAAGGAAATTGGTAATTTACCATGTCTTGAGCAGCTTGACTTATCAAATAATTTTCTTAGATATTACAATAACCATGAATGGCTTTGGTTAGAACAAATTCCTATAAGAAACAATCTAATATATATAAATTTATCAAAAAATTTGGTATGTAATTATCAATTTAGAGTTATCGTTCTTTATCATGTTTATTAAATAACATTTTGTGTCGTCTGCGAAATAATTCTTAATTATAACCATTTTTAATAATTTATTGTTTTTTATAGTTGACTGTATTACCGATACAAATTATGATGTTAAGAAAGTTAAAAAAGTTGTGCATTAGTCATAACAGATTGACACATTTACCACAAGCTTTAGGATTTCTAAGACATTTGATGAGTTTAGACGTATCAAATAACAAATTGGCGTATTTGCCAACAAGTATTTTTAAAAACAATTTATATCTAAATATTATGAGTAATCCACTTAACTATCCTTTGAGAGAAATAATGATGCCATTAGAGTCACAAAGTCTCTTTGAATTTTCAGCTAGAATAGTTATAAAACAATGGTTTGTTATTTTATTTTATTATTTATATATTTTGTGACATCTACATGATATGTAATATATAGAACAAAATTATTATTTAATTGTTTTTTTATAGGAGGCAATCTGATTTCGCAGGAGAACTGTCAATACCAAATGAGATAACTAGACATTTATTTGATATGAAATATTGCAACAATTGTGGACATCCTTGTTTGGATTATTATGTAAAATCGTATGGAGTATACTGTACGATTAGTCATATGTTCATATTTTATGGCTATAATCCTTTAGAGCGTATTTCTGTAGCGCGTATTTGTTTCCATCCACGTTTTCTAGAAAGATTTATTTTAGAGGGTTTGCCTCCAGGGTTATATTTAACTATTGAATTTTGTTTTTGTTCACGTCGTTGTTTTTATGATCGCATAATTTAATTGCATAATTTTTTCATTTAATTATTATAGAGTAGATTAACAATCACGATTCACAATATACATTAACATTATCAAAAACTTGATACTTGGAAACTTCTATTTTGAGAATATTTCTTAAATGTGTTTTAGTGAATCGATTTTTTTATTAATTATTATTCCATTAGATATTAATAAATGTTTTAATTATTTTAATTGACACGCAATGATGAAAATATTGATAGCAGTATTATTATTATTATATGTATGTGATGTATATTCTTATATGAGAGATATAAGAACTATTTGAAGATATCAAACCTTGATATTTTCACGACCGTTAATTTTATAAGAAGTTTATTTTAGGGAGAATTAAAAATTTTACAAGAAAGACTCATCATTAATTCGGAAACTATATATAGAGTGTCTGCGTATATAGAGTGTCTGCTCAATTGTAGCTTTTTTGTAAGCAGATAGAAAAATTTGTATTGAATAGAAATTATTGTATTGTATTAGAATTACATTGAATTAGATGCTTTATCATTTGTATAATTTTTATATAATATTTTAGATAATATTGAATATATTATCATCTTGTATTATAAAATGTATAATAATTACACATATAATTATGTACGTACATCATATACACATACATATACATATTATACATATACATATACATATACATATACATATTACACTGTACATATACATATACATGCATATCCATATATGTATAGTGCTATATTTTAATACATCTAATGCTTGTTTTTGAGATATTATATATGTTTAATGTATATGTTAGTTGTATCAATATCGAAAATCGCTAAATCTGAGCATAATTGAAATGACAATTAATTTCACAGATATCTTTACATTTTGATTTTTATATCCTATATTGTTTACATTTTATATATATTAGGTTTCACGCATTTTTATATTGTGCCCTATAATTTTAATGTATATATTTCTCTTGTTTAGTATTTGTTTTATACATCTATGGGAAAATTGCAGCATAATAAAGATACTTGTTTTTCGCTAAATTTTTCCATTTGTACATTATTCATCAAAATTACTTATATACATTTTATCGGTTTATTCGTACAAGCTTAGGTAAGATAACCGATATATTCTGTGCGAAAATCGGTAGAAAATTAGAGGAGGAAAATTTGCAGGAAAATTTGCAGTGTGTGTGTGTGTGTGTGTGTGTGTGTGTGTGTGTGTGTGTGTGTGTGTGTGTGTGTGTACATACGTACTTACATATATACATATGTACATACATATTTATATTCTTGAAGCTACATACATATATTCATTCAGTAAAATTCTTTAGCTTTCAATATTATTGACAGGAGTAACTATACCATGATACATGAACAAGCATTGCATTTTTTAGTCAGGTAGCCAGTATATTCCAGTATATTCCGTAAAAACGGAATAGCCACGACTCTTGACATCGCGCAACTTCCAAGCATTTTTCCGACATGACGGAAGATCCGTATCTCGGGATATCGCGAATGGCGATAGCAGTTCTCGACTCGACAGCCATCCAAACGAGAGACGCTCTCGCGAAAAGTCGTTCGCAAATTCTTCGCGCCACTTTCTCGTTGGCCGTTCACATTCGTATCACGTCTCGTGCGCTGAATCCATGAGGACACCGTGGAAAATTTGAACGCTCGACGTAGAAACGTAGAAACAAGCGTATTATGCATAATCGCGACAAAGTTTTCCCGGACGATTGCCCACTTCTCGAAATTATACGAATTAAATCCGCGCAAAATCTCACCTCCGTGTACGGCGTAATAAATATGATCAAATAAGAAGTAGCGCAAAAAAGTTACACGTTGTATATTATATGCACATTATATAAATAAATATATTGCGTAACGTATCTCACGTGTTTTATCGTGAACACTGCAAGAGTACGTGAAACATATTTCATACTTATATTTTTGCTTGAAAATGGCGATAGCAGATGCATAATGGATTGGCGTTTCCTTCTCGCGTTGGCTGCTTCTCGGAATCAAAATCAATAAACGGTTAAAGATAGAATGAATGATTGGCTCTGTGCTTTCTCATGTCCCCGTCGAATCGCACTTCAGCGAAACGTCCAATATCAAAAGGGAATAGTTTCGAGTAAAACAAGGCAGCAATTAATATAATTTATTCGACAAATAAAAAATTAAACGTAGAGAAAAGCCATACAATTTACGGGACGACAGGTATTTTTCCCGCACAAATGTGAAAGTCATTTTCTATCGATAATCCGTGTGTCGATGATTGTGACAGTTCGAAAATCGGTCTACGCGAAAAATTCCGTTAAATAAATTTCTAGCGCGTGTCGCGTATAGAAAATTGTTCGGCAAATTGATATTTTCTTTCGGTCAATTGAAATGCGACAATTGAAGGGATTAATGAGAGGAGGCAAACACGCCGCGTTCTGCGCAAACATTCCTATTACCTTCCGTCCGCAGTACTTCGGGACACAATCGACTGCCGCTCGTTTCTTCATAATGACGGATGCTAATTGCACGCGCGGTCGATAGTTCCTCAACCACGCGCAAGTACGACTAATAGCCGTGCTTTTTCAACGTGAAGGAGAGGGAGAGATATAGAACAAGGGGGGAGAGAAATGGTTCGAATGCGGGCTCGGCCCATTGGGAGAAACAAAGAAGCCGACCGCCCGCGTGGAGGGGACGGGAAAGAAAAAACATTTTACAATGCCAGTTCACCGAGTAACGAGTAACCTTTGTGGCGAGTCGCGACGTGCCGGGGACGTTAATGGGAAAAAAGCGCGTAGGGAACGTACAGCGGAGCTTTTATGCCACGCTACGTCAATAACTCTGCGTGGAAGAGCGCTTCGGGAAGAACGTCAGCTGTAAGCGTCGTTCTTCGGCGGGATAAACCTTTCTTCAAAATATTCCCCGCTAGGGGAAAGAAAATGCGTACGACCACGCAAAACACGCAGGCTGAAGGGATGTTCCCAAGGAATATCTACGGATATCTTATAAATATCCTTGGATAAACGAAAGAGAGAAATATAATAAAATTCATAAAAATGAATATCCGGAGATAAAGAAATAGCTTATTGTGATATCCAAGAAAGATCTAAAAAATATTAAGAAAATATTTAGAACTATGTGATATGCAAATGTTTAATATGAAGGAAACACATGCGAGAGTATTAAAAAAAAAAAAAATATCTTTAATATCGCTTATTGCCGTACAAGAGTCATTTTCTTGATATTACTTGTTACATATTAATAGCGTGGAAAGCATCTCTTTCTCAGGCGAATGAAAACAGTGCGAGTCGGAATAGTGGTAAGTCGATGTGGGTAGAAGCCGGGGTGGAAATGAAAAATCGTCGGCGCCGTCGAGCCAAAAGTAACCACCTACTAGCTCTTGACTACAGATAAGAGAAAATAACGAGGCCGACAGACACGCGGAAGAGAACTAATTCGTCGCATATTTCACGCACGTCCGCCTCGCGGTCGCTTCGGAGAATAAAGGGATTAATCGCGGCTCTGTCCTTCCTTCTTGTTTATTTTTTTGTTTTCGTGCATATTTATTTGCTTTTATGTATTTCTGAAAATATTGCCGGAAGACAGAAATTCTATATATATATATATATATATATATATGGCAATCTATTAGCATAAACTTCCGCGAGATCTTTGACGACTCTTGAAAACTTTTGCATTTGAAATCGAATTAAAATATGGATTAAAACGATTTAATATGACTAAAAGAAAATTTTATTTATATTTTCATAAAAAGTTGTCTAAATATTAAGGAAAATACGAAAGAACGGAAAGATGAAAGTATAAATATCTCGTATCAAATAAATTTATCATGAATTTTATGTGGACCATTGGAATAGTTGGAATTATTTATAAAAATACAATGGTAAACGCAAATATTTACCGGCTTACCTTTTCACCGCTGTCACTAGGTAGATAAAATGTGAGAACCGTGAGAAACGATATCCCCATGCAGGGGATGATAATGTTCACTGTGTAGAAGAGGGTTTTCCTCCTCATTGTGATGTTGAACGTGATGTCCAAGTAGGGCTCGTCGCAGCAAGTGTAAAACTTCTCGTTCCTGCGAGAAGAAAAGACGCAAGAGACATTGCGGTTAATCGTCGGATCGATGAAGTAGACCAGTAGAGGGATGCGGTAGAATTACGGCGCGATGAAGTAAAAAAGAAAAAAAATTCACCCTAAGAATGTAAAAATTCCGCTATTCAGGGCAGCGAGGCGTTTGTACCCGACAATAAGTACGTTTTAAGTAAGTAGGGTCGGCGGTGAGCGAGACTTATGAGAAAAGTTTCGCGGGGTCGTATAACTCCGAAGATCTCTCTAAGTCGGTAACTCGGTTCAGACTACTTCCCTATGTCCCCGATTCTGTCCCCTCTTTTCAGGCCGATGGTCTCTCAAACTGCTTGGTCTTGGTAATGTCTCGTGTCGTGAATAAATTTGAATTACATTTATTTCTATAAACATCCAATTTTTTACACGAAATTAAAGCGCGCCCTAAATATGTACGAAAATCGCGAGTTGGACGATTTTTTTGTAAAGACTGACCTAAATTTCGCCATCCCTGCTATTCTCGAGAGTCAGCGTCCTGATTAAGTTTCTCCACTCTCGTTACGCCAGAATTTCTCGCGAAGATTCCCGTTCCCCGTTTTCGCTTTACGCGACGAATAGAGGCGTTTTACATCGAACAAAGCATTGGTACTTTTGATATCCGAATAATATGAAAAGTACAATATCAACGTTTAAACGTTACAGCGTCAATAAAAATCGTAAACATCTTTAGTGGCGAGTCACTCTTTAGTGGCAAGTGTCTGTAAAAACATGCATTTTGCTACTATGGCAGCTTCCGGAAGCAGAACTCGATTCTCGTGTGGCACCACGGCACGTCGAATATCGGGAATCGAATCGTGCCCGGAAGCAGCCGCTCGTTTATGCCAGGCGAGCATATTGAATGTGAAGAAGCGTTTCATAAGAAGAGAAAAAGGGAACCTCTCCCATGACTTTGAGATTACGTTGCCTTCTTGCTATATTTGAGCATCTCAAAGATTAGATTGAGATTTATCCAAAGAAGATAGATATGCTTCATAGTAAATTTCACGTAATTATTCGAATTTTAATACACAAGACGATAAGTTGTAATCGCGAGGATGTATTCAATTCATATATAATCTCAAATTTGAAATCTTAAATTTGCGACTTTTATCAAGTATCACATAAACGGATGCGATAAAATTCCGATCGGATTTTTATAACGATATATACGAGAGAATTGTTACATGATATGCGCTAGAGTAAAAAGCGCACAGCGATGTACCAACACTCTATCATATTTGAGAATCAAATAAAGTGACGTGCAGGAGATACTTACCGAACTGCAGGCACTTCTAAAATATCCCATTCTACCGACATGTAGAATTCGGACAGATCAACCCCCACGTCCACCACGTTGCTTCCCGATTTTTCATCCATGTGTCTTAGATCGACCTATGTGACAGAAAAAGCGGCTGGCATTAAGCTTGCGGGCGAGTAGAAATCTCGCCGTCGTTGAAACGTTCGAACTCCATGCCCACGTAATTCATCTCTGACGTACGAGCGTGCAGTCGATGGACTACGAAGTTATTTGCAACGTCAAAACATATAAATAGGAATAGAAATAAGGAATAAGAAAAATTTGTTTACGTATTTTTCTCAAACCTCGAGAGGAATTTTGTACTAGTATATTTATACATGAGTATACTTATGGCGAACGCTTCGGCCCACAACTGCACACTCGCGATTAACTGCTTAATTACGAACAATAATAATTCTGAAATAAACTTTCAGTGCATGTCTTGAGATGCACTTGGTGTTCGCAGAAGCGCAGAGGGAGCTAACTGTCAAGGAATTAAAAAGGAATTAAAACGGAGCGTCGACTGTGGTGGTCCGCAACAACAGGACACTCTAGAGCAGCAACTAGATCAGCGGAATATCGCCTTTATATACATATTGATATCTATATGTGCACCACATTGCAGAGTAAAAGGAACACGCAGTCAAAGAAAGAAACCAGACTAGCGCACTCGATTCGGTTTCACTCACTTAATTCGGGGCTAACAGCAGCTATGCGCCTAACGCTAATGAGAAGTTCCATTCGGCCGCGACTTTTCGTTGATGTGAAAGATCTCTTAAAATCATCGATAACTTTTTGACCTGCAGACTGCCGTACAAGCTTTGTGTAGCTTTCCAAATAAATCGAAGAAATTCCTAACCCAGAGGGAAAATTAACTTTCTTAACTTTGAGAAAATATCCTTCCCAATTTACATTAACATCATTATTATCTTCTTCCGCGAGCTCATGAGCTTATTTCTAAACAAAACTGTTTCTTCATGCAACCTGTTATTTTCTATTTCTGAGTTAGAAGTCAACATCGGTTGTTTCGCATCTTGCAAAATTTATATTTTGTCAAATTAAATCACTTCAGAGAAGATAAGTGCATACAATGTTGTTACTCGCTGCACAATTTGTACCGAATAAACTTTCACAAGGTACACTTGGCGATTTACCGGAAGTTTACCGTGCGTTACGATTATGACAACAACCATTGTCCGACTTCTCTGATACAGAAATAGTTTGCCTCATCGAGGCATAATTCCGCCGTTAAGTTCCTAACATTGTCTTCTGTGAAAGCCATTCGAGCGACATGCAGCAAGATTAAAGCCGGCGGCGGCTTTAATGTTACGTAAGTGTCTAACCATTGGCCCGGGCGATCGCTCGCTGCAGTGGTATTACCGTGAAATACGTCGGGCAGACGCATCTCCGGTGATTCGAGTAACGGCGCACTTGCGGACGATACTTTGTCACTGCTGCGGGGCGAGATTAAAGCCGGCAAACAATTTCGATGCAGCGCCCGTGGTCGCGGTTTCGAAGAATGCAATCGCCCCGAATTGCCTCGAAATCTGACGAGCCACTCGGCTTTTGTAACGGCGGAGCGATATAAATCACGTATGTCTATTTCGCCGAAAGCGCAGTTTTGTTTTCACGAATTTTTTTTCCGCGTGGAGAGCGCTTGTCTTTAAAAATAACGCTTCGCGTAGCTTCGATGAGAGCGGCTGTAATAGAAACTATTCGCAAACACTCACATCTTTGCCCCCCCCCCGCTCTCGTTCTTTGTCGATTTATGAAATTACGAAATACACGCCTCACAAAAACTCGAGTAATGTGATTTACTACGACCTACTTCTCCGACTTGAAAATCTAATAATTGTCCCTTCCGATAAGAAGTTCCCGGGATCTCGGGATTAAATTCGATCATCGTGAAATTAGAACAAAATACCGTATAAGTTTTCGATCGAAAATTAGCAACTAGTAACTAAAAACAATTTTATCTCGCTGTCACAGACAACAAGAATTCAAAGACTTTGAAACGTAATTATAAAATTGTACCGCTTGAAATTCTATTAAAACGAGAATTATAACTGGAGAACGCGGACACTTCGCACCTGCTATATAGAATAACATTTCAATTAGGTTCACGCGAAATCGAGATGTTGCGGATGGAATTAATTAAAGGCGGCGCGGTTACGGGGCACCGCACCATCTGATCTTGGCGAACTTCGCTAAAGATCCTTTGAAGTGTAGACAGGCTGCCACATTAATCTCGCGGGAAACCCGGACGGAAACGGAATTTAAAAAATATGCGTTATCAGTCGAAGCACGTCGCGCAATCCTTTTTCTCTAAAAATTGCGTTATCTTGCACGTCTCGTAATCGTTACGTGTGATTCACCCGTTCCGCATTTATCTCGCCAATTTACTCTTCCGTTCCACGAAGAAAATTTATAAAACCCCTCTCTCTCTCTCTCTCTCTCTCTCTCTCTCTCTCTCTTTCTTGCGATATCACTTTATCACAATTATTATTTATTTATATTTTTTAAATTCATTTAATGTCTAACATATTTCTTGTTTTCTTAATAAAATATGTTTTATGTACAAATTAATGTAACAACTGATTTTATTATATTTATATAATATATATAAAATTATTAACACTGCATTACTTGAAAAGGTGTATTCTCATATATTTTTGCTTTATTAATAAAAGTTGTAATTTTTTTAAATTTACAATCAGTCAAAATATAAAATAATGTTCAAAGTAAAATTTCATTGTACTATAATGATATGTTTAATTAATATTATTAATATTAATATTAATATTTTATTAATATTAATTTTTGCTATTACATATTTTCTACTTAAAGACATTCTCTCTCTCTCTCTCTCTCTCTCTCTCTCTCTCTCTCTCTTTCTCTCTCTCGGAGAGATAAATAAAAAGTTTCGCGTGGCACTTTTCCAAACTGCGTTCATGTTCAGTTTCAGTCTAAGTGACATACAAAGGGAGATAGAAGTCCGATGGGAGTCTGACGATTTGTGAATGTTTCCTCGCGAGTTGGGAAGAAGAACAAACGGGACATAAGTTACAAAGAACACAAGACGCGCGTACTTTTTAAGTAGTGATGAATGTCGCCGGAAGATCTCTCAAAGTTGCAAGCTCGGGAAGGAATCGACTGGTACAAATGTCTAACATCGGTCAAACGAGACGCATTTGACGTTTCCCGGACTCCGCTTTGTGCAGATTGCACTGACAGAAGATGTTTCGAGTTTCTCACCGGCAATGTACTCCGTGGAACAAATGTAAAAAAAAAAAAAAAATTCGAAGCGCGCTCTCTCACATTATCTTCGTCATAAGCGCCGAAAGACTGGCACGAACGTTAAAAAATACTCGCAGAAGTAATGGCGCGCCGTAGTCTCTTTATTGACTATGATAAAAGAGGAGGCGATGACATCGCTGAGAATCCTTTTACGGAAGGAACATCGCCAGCTGAGACAGCTGACTCACGATTGCTGTACTCGAGATTGCTTTACCGAGATAATCCATGGTAGTTTCACGCGTTTCTCTTATTACATCGTCGTCTATTGCTTTTGTTATACCGGATATAATCGGATATAATCGGTAGCGAAAACGATTTCGACCTACTTCAACCTACATTCGCCGGGGGAAAATATCGTTTTGTTCTTCGTCTCTTTCGATCTTCAAACAATATGAAATTTTACAAAATATATATATATATATATATATATATATATATATATATATATATATATATCGAGTCCGTCGTTTCGGCAAAAATCGACCTTTGGCACGGCACACCTCGAGAATAGACGCTTCGCTGATCGAAAGATTAGTGTTGATCTTTTGATACGATAGAGGCGGGCTTGATGTGATGGCGGGTGGGTTGAAAGGGTGATTCGATGAGGCAGTTTAGATAGCCGGACTTACAGCGTCTAGACACGGCGAGAGAAAATATGCGAGAGGAATGACGACGAAAGACGAAAGGTGCGGGATGTTGTATTCGCAATAAAGAGGCACTCTCGCATCGGTTAAATTGCACTTTGTGGTCGTGCGAGCAAGTGCACGGTCACTTAACATTCTAAAATACTCGCTAGTTTCTTTCTCACATTTCGCCCGACCGGGCAAATTATCGCAATGCAGTTTAATTGTAATCATTTTTATGATTGAGAACAAAAGAATTTAGCAACGTGAATACAAGATATGTGCAATAGAATAAAGAGGCAGTAGATTGTTTTATTTTAGATGAAAAGAATTTATCATTCGCGAGAGATTTTTCTATTTCATAAAAATTGTATTAAGAACAATATGTTGTAGGAAGTAACAGTCGTCTTATTCCCACGTTTTCATATTTTTATCAGTCTTTTCTCTTTTCCCTTGCGTCTTGCAATCGATGATGCGAATAGAGATGAACGTAAGTAAATATTTGAACGCAAGTGTGCGCCATGTTCGTAAAATATATATTTTTCTTTTTTAAGTAAAAGCTCCATCCCGACAAGGTCAATAACACTGCAAAAGACCGCGATTGCCTTTTACTTAAGTTCTCATATTTCTATCCTCTACGTTTTACTTCTCGTCATCATCTAAACGGAAGGAATGCGGACGAAGTAATTTCGATGCGTCGAGTCGACTAATTGCGTTTCTTCGGACCCTTCGTAGTTTTTTGTCGGCGCACTTGACGTCGACGAAGAACTTGCGATGGGCGAATCGATTTCGTGGGACAGTAATTTTTTGTCATTAGCTATCGGAACGGAGTATGATGAATTGCGACCGACGAATGATGGATGCGACTATTGTTTTTCCTTTTTCTTCATGACCGCTTCGTCTTCGTCCCTTTTTCTTGCGTCTTTCATCAAGATACTCGGACAACGGAGATCTTTAATTATCTCCGAAAGTTGGCCGCTATGATGAGTAATTGAAAGGATCACGAAGGAATGGACCGCCGTGTAAGATGAATAATTACGAGATTTGCGAGATTCGCAAAGTGAAACTCGAGATTTGAGAAATTCTCATTTTACGGGAAAAGCACTTTTTTCTAGAACGAGCGTACTCTATTGTAAACAGACTTAATTTTGTATTTTATTCTTTGTCTACAATAAGATATCTTAAAGATTATGTCAATTTTAGAAATCCTCCAAGCGTTGAGAATACAAAATGAAACAGATTCAATTTCTTAAGAAGAATATACGGAAAATCAAAGCATTCGCACACAGTTGATTATTTGTTGTTAATTTAAATTTCGAGTACTTTGTCTAAATTACATGAGTAATTAATTTCTTTAAAAACAAAATTTATTGGTATGTACATGTATATCAATAATTTAAACGGAATGTATTTTTAATAATTAATGTATTTTTAATTAATAATTTTTCTTAACGTCGTAAAAGTAAAAGTAACGTCGTGTAATAGTTCCACTCGTATCCTCATATTTTAATTCTTTTGTAAAAGCTGCTGCCGCATGTCGTTCGCACGGAATGCAGTATTCGAAAATCGATAACATTCTGAAAATCTAACAGCTGTCCAACTCTCGCGACATTCACGCGGGAGTCTCTTGAGTGGACGACGCACAGGCCGTGCAAAGTGGTTTGCATATTAGCCAGCGCATAAATTCCACGTGTTTGCAACCGAATGAAATCATAATTTGCATAATACCATCCGGCAAACGCCCCTGTTTCTGCAAGCGTGAACCCGAGCTTTCATAACTGCGTTTTGTGCTTTCGTTTGGCTGCACGGGCGACCCAAAATACGAACCTTTCCAGCTCTGATTTAATCCAGGCGTGAAGTGCAGAAAATAAATGGTCGTTTCTGGAAATGAGTAAAATGGTGTTGCGGTACCAAACTCTAGGTCCCAAATTTCTTTATGTGATACTCAATTTTCCTAACTTTTTTTTTTTAAAGTTGTAATTTTTTAAGTGAATAAAAACGAAACCTTTTTTTGATGAATGCAAAACGTCAGTTGAATCGGTCACACGCAAACCCGATTTTTTTGTCGTTGCAAACGCGATTCATTTATCTTGACGCGATAGTTATCGCCGAAAGAGAAAAAGATTTATTTATCGAGTAACAAAAAAATCATTATTGGATATCGAGCAAGGCCTGTTAACGTTGATCAAGTTTTGACAAACTCGACGGAGATCAATCGAATTTCACGAGAAGACAGTTTCACGTTTGAAATAAAACTGATGGTACAAAAAATAAACTCCTGGAAATATTTATAACAAGTTAAAATTTTCATTTTGCATGCACTGTTTGAAATATAATTTTTTTTATCATTAAATCAACGTTCGATAATTGAATCGAAAGATAGTTGTACTCGTTATTAAAGCATTCATTCATTAAGCAATCCATAAGAAAACAATAAATTTTCGCGCACGCGAAAATTATTAAATTAAAATAAATATTAAATTTTTATTAATATATTTATATATAAGAATTAATATCGTTTATTGATGTGTCAATTCTTTCTAAACAAATAGGAAAAGAAAGGCAAATAAGAAGCGGTAAGAAAATTTATGATATGCCTTCAGATAAGCCGCCAAGGATTCGCTTATCAAAAAGTTTCGCCATGCACCTGACGTTGGCACTGACAAGTACTAAAATAGAGGAATTTAATGAGAAGGAATAGAAAAAATAAACCCGACGCAGCAAGACAATGTGTGTGTTCACATGAAATAACATTATTATATATTCATTATGCTTTCTCTCTGTACAATGTAACCGCGTACGTAAATAAATTTAACCTTACTTGGGAATTACCTAATGGTGTATAGTATATAGTAACAAGTGTATAGTAACAAACATTTCGTGAAAGAGAATATAAAAAAAAAAATCATTCTTTATGATCTCAAGAATATTTAAGGAATTTTTATTGTATCGAAAAGTCTGGATTACAACAGAAGTCCGAATCAAATAAACTTAATTCAGCGATTAATTAACTATTTTTTTTCAGGTATTAAGGTTATTTATGACACAACAGAGAAGGAAATGTAACAATCGTAAAATCAAAACTAGCTCTGAGTAATCTTGATGCAATTGGCTTTAAGGATTTCTCTTAAGCGTCTTCACTGGGCGTCTTCCTGTGTAAATTTCGTTTCCGTTTCTCTCGCCGATCAACGCTCGTGACCTCTCGTTTATGCAATCGGGAACGTTGCTCGTGTATCATCGCGCAAGGGGGAAGTAGCCTTCCCGGAAATAGCATCCCGGAGAAGCGGGAGATCGAGATAAATCGGGCTAATGAATTCCACGTTGGAATAGCATCGCCCGATCGTTGGCAATTATCGAGCGACCCACATTTTACGTTGCGGAAAACTCTCGCGGATGCTAAACGCTCGTCATCGGCCTTCTATCGAGGATAGAAGATAACGACTCGATCAGTAACAGGCGCCATATTTTTCCGATAAAAGTAGTCATCGTATCGATTGTGTACAACGAGTTATATGTATACTTTTAAATAGTTTCGAGAGTTCGATAGCTAGATTAATGCTAAAACCGACTGGAATATATTCTTGGATTTGACTTTGTCACCGACAAGCAATTAAACATACAACTTTCTTGAAAGTAATTGAGAGGATTCTTTTCGGCTTTATTGCCAAATTAAAAATAATTAAGATATTTTGAGCTCTGACGTAGTTCCACTAAAAGTGGCACCGGCATATCTTTGAATTTGTATTTATCGATTGTGAACGGGTACTCTCGGATTTGCATCCGTTAATTGAAAGTGACAGCAATATTTTTGGAGTTTCTCTCGTTGATTAAACATAGTCAAAATATGTTCGATTTTTTTGGACTTTAGATTCGATTTGAATATTTCTTGCCAAGTTTATAAATACAGCTTTAAAATCTTGTTCCATATTTTATATGGTATCTCGCAAGTAACTATTTCTACTTACACATGCTTTATGCATACAAATCCGTGCACAAAATCTAAATACATATTTTGCGATTACTTGCGGGTCACCTTGTAAAATACTAGACAAGACTTCGGGAGTTTAGTCGTTGCAATGCAAATTGACCGAATAGATTAGCTTTGCTTCCGGATTGGATTAACTCTCGGAGCTGATTGCGCTTGATTGCAAATAACATTATTATTCGTTATCCTCACGGACAAGTCGGTTCGCGAAGTTACATCGATAGTGAGCGACGTGCTTATCCTGATTGGATCCGCGTTGAATTTTCATGTCGTTCACGTGGTCTTGATAATTGGTACAGACAATTGGTACAACAATTTCTCAATCAGCATCACGAAGGGACGTTTTATCAATCATAGATTGATTGAAACCATTCGTTCAGCGTGTTTAGTGAAATGCAAGACTGAAATTTACAATTTCCAAATTATTTAATTTAAATATTTAATTCAATTATTACAATATTTTTTTAACATTGTATATATTCGGTTATAAACTGATCGAAATTAAAAACATTTTTAAAGAATATGTTATTTAGTTTGCTAATAGAATTGAAAAATTTGCGATTCACATTGCTTGTTTAAATAAAATTATTTAAATAAATTGCATAAAATTAAATTTTTACTTGGAAGAATTATAGTAGTAAAAACTCTTGCAATCGACTAGTTTTAGAGTTTAAGAGTTATTGCTTATTATAACTTGATCGAAAATAATTAAACATGCCGATAAGAAGCTTATTCGATTTATCGAAGAGATATAAAATTGAAATTTCCTATTCAATTTAAGCTCAATGAAAATTAAAAATATTACATAATTAACCAAATAAGAGAGACAAAAACTAATTGAGATATATATTTTTAATAGTATAAAACCATGCAAGAGATTTTTTCATGAAGATAATCAAATGCAATAAAGACAATGTGTGACATAAAAGATTAAGAAATTTTTCATTTCGATGCAAGTAAAATCTCATTGACATAATCTGCGACAAGAAAAATCTTTGTCTTAAATGTTATCGATATATTATACATAAATAAATATAAATATAATAAATATAATCAACATATCCAAATTTCTTTTTAGTAGTAAGCCGAATCGCACTTTCGGAGAATATCGTTCCTTTTTGCCCTGAGAAATTTTCCAGTTTGTCATAAGTAGCTTCTTCTCGTGGCAATTTTCCCCAAGCGATACTTAAACGTCATCCTCGAGAGAGATAACACGGCGAGGCGCATCCTCGAGAGCGGCACGTAGTGCTGCGGAAAATCCGGGGGTGGCTTTATCTGCGAGGCACTAAGCCGTAGCTTCGATGGATGCACGTTTCTATAGTTCGCCTAATTGTGCCGGGTGAGTGTCGGCGAACGCGGGCCCGTGTGCGAATCAGATTAGATCGTAAGCACCTGCACCCGGGGGGAGAGGGGGGGGAGGTGAGCACGTGTGGGATCCCGAGATTGTGGGAAATTCGAGTGGAGTGAGCTTGCAGACCGAGTTTGCGGGTCGAGTATATACATATATGTATATATATATAATCCTCGTTAGGCAACCTCGACAACGGTTTTCGCAATATCAATCATTTTTCTATTTTCTCAAGCGCGCCCATCCAATAACAGACGCTTATTATTCTGGAGCATCATACAATTTAAACACGATCGGCTTTCTCATGATTTCGTTGTTTCAACTTTGCACAATCACGCGGAAACGTTAACAAGAATGCGAGTAAGGAAGATGCGAGTAAATATATATAATATATGTGTGTGTGTGTGTGTGTGTGTGTGTGTGTGTGTGTGTGTGTGTGTGTGTGTGTGTGTGTGTGTGTGTGTGTGTGTGTGTGTGTGTAAAAAAAAGGTCACGTTGATACGCGAAAAGCAAAGTTGCAAAAGAATTATCCATAAAGAGATGTTCCTTTTAAATGTGCACGGATGGCGTAACATATTCTAAGAGATATATTTCTCTGCTGTTGCTAGAATAAGGCGAAAAAATAACTTAATTCGTTATGAAAACGAGTTCCTTCGAATAGAATTCTTTCAAAAAGATGGAAGTATTCCACTAGCAATGTGACAAAACTTTTTTCGTAGACATCAGCAAACTTACTAACGAGTTAGCTGATTTCCAGTCAGATTTCTTAGCTCGAAAGTGCGCACGGAATTATTCTCGCGTTTCCATAATATTCAATCTGTTGCACTCGCGTTTTTATAAAGAAAAATAAAATTTTGTTTTCATTCAGCGGACATGACTTTAATTTCCGAGTTCCATTTCCAGAAGATCCTGATTTAACATGTGCAAAACGAGATCACATTTTTGCTACTATGGAATGTATATACACTGCACGAAAAAATGAAATTATAATGTTATATATGTTGTGCAAGAAATTACATATTTTCTCAAAATTATCCATATGCTTGATGCTAATTTAACAAAACTGATAATTATTTCAATTTGAGATATAATTTTCTTAGTTTCAAGAGGTTTCAAGAGAAAATTTCAATGTTTTATCGGATTATGTATAACGTTTGCCAATAAATAAGACATTTCTAATTTAATTTTAAGTGTACTTAATCAGTTTCAAATAATTTCTCTTAATATTTCTTTGTAATATTTTATTATAATACGATAAAGAAAAATTTTAATTAATTTCTAAAATCTTTCAAAGAAACGGGTTTTTCTAAAATTTAAAAAGATATCTTGTATATATTTAATTTTCGTGAAAAAAAATTACATTTCTCATTGTCCATTGATCGTGCTCTAATCGCGCGATAAAACGATAAAACGTCCGATCGTTGTTTTACAGACAATAGCCGTAAATGGCGAAACAAAAAAGTACTTTCAGACGGCTGCTTAACTAAGCCGACATCAAACAAGTTACAGTGCTACTTCACCACGAAATGTACACAGGTCGCAATAAAATCGGTCTTCGGAGGGCTTTAACCGTTGCAGACGACTTGAACTGTAAAGTGCAAGAACATATAAAGGCGATGAGATCGGTCGAAGATGTCTCCGAGACCTCGTCGTTATTTAAGTAATATTTTAATAATGATAAATTTCCCCGTTATAATTGCCCCGAAGTATCCAAGTCAAGTCTGCAACGTCGTTATACGAAGGTTCGTAACACCAAAAACACCGGGCGTGCATAAATCATAACGCGAGGTGCAATGCGCGGTGCTCGCCGCTTAACCGAATTCCAGCATGAACTGCGACCTATTTTCCGCGAGGAAAAGAAAGATCACGAGTCCAATTCGGGTTGGGAAAAACTGGAGGCCCCAGGCCGACGGATGCGGAAGTAGAAGTAGAGCTGAAAATCCTCGTAATTTTTCACACTCCGCCGAGCTCTACTCGTTGACAGACCGCCGCACTTCCAGCGCGCGTGGTTAGCATAAAGTGCACGATTATCGGATTGTTTCTTACTTCCGTTTTATTTGTTCGAGTTATAAGTGTTTCACCCGATATATTTTTCCCTCGTCTGCATCAACGTATAAAGTACAAAGTAAGAAAAATATCCCAATATTTTGAATGAATAAAAATTCGTAAACTTATAAACTTCACTTAAAAAGGCAATGTAATAAACGTTATTAAATTTCAATAACTTTTTGTTACATGTTATTTCTCACGTAAGGATCATTTTTACAGGAGAATCGTTTCTGCGAAATTATCAAATATTTCCTACGTTGCTAATTCCATCTTTGATGATATCCGTAATAATTCCATGATATTATTCATCTATCCATTCAAGAAAGTTAAAAATTGAAAAGACATATCCTGAGGGACAAGGTAAATCGAATTTTCATAGACCTGGATGAAAGAAGAACTGCGTGAATAACATATTACTTTAGCCTTCGCGTTCGACAGGAGAAACTATGAAACTACACAGTGACTTTTACGGAATTCTATCCCTTTGATCGTGACGATCTACCCGTAAAATCGAGGCGCTCCTTTGGGGCGACGAAAAACAGTAGCCTCTTTATCGATTCAAACGTTTTTCTCTAACGATATCGCCGAAGCTCAAATTGATACGCTCTGTATATTTACATGGCACGTTTAATGCCAAACTTGTCTACTTGTCTCTAAATATTAATACCGTCCTCTCTCTCATATTTTCCTGTTTGTGTATATAAATATGGCGTCTTGTAATCAATGTCCTACGCGAGTCTTTTAGCGGACGCACGAGGAATATCAATCAATTTAGAACTTTTTCTTTCAAACGGATACTTCTTGCAGAAGTTGATCACGCTCTTAATTAAAAATAAGAAAAGATGATAGAACTGATGTAACTTCGCGAGAGTCTAAAAGATTAAGAATGTAATATTTATCGGTCAGAAAAGGGGGAAGATAACTAACGATAACGGAAATAATCATGCGCCCTGTATACATGTATAATGTGATGAATATCATCTCGCGTGTCCCATGTGTGTCTGCCGACCTATAATTATCGTCGACTGCGGCGTAACGGTAAGGGGGTAAACTCAGACGGTAAATTGGATGGTTTGATGGCAAACGGAAATAGGCAGTCCGGTCCTTTCTCTAAATCTCGGCGATAAATCCGGGCTATTAAACCGTTAGACCATTAACGCCGCGATGCACCACGGGGGTGGCGTAAAGGGCGCTTTTCTTCACACCTGCCCTGTCCCGGGCGACACGTTTACTGCCCCCTCTTGTCTTGCGTTACATTCACACTTGCAGCCCTTCTAGAGACAGAAAGCTTTCCTAGCGCGCAAGCACATTAACGCTTTCCTACGCGCAACAACACATCGAGCTTGCGGTACTTGGCTTTTACTATCGCATAACGCACACTTACATACACCCAACAATGATATAAACATACATATTAATGTTTAGGAGAGTGTAAATGGATCGTGTAGCGTTGTGAGTGAACTGCTTCTCTACGGGACTGGTCCGAAACTTTCTGCACGCCGGAAAACAGTTAAAGGAAGAGATATGCGAACATCTCTAAGATGCGATACCTTCTAACTAGTAAACTTTCCGCTGCTAATCAAGTCTCGCTTCGGTTTAGACACCCGTTCAAATTCATGACGGATCTTTCGCGAGCGATACTCTGGATGTCTATTGTGTTTCTGCAGTTTGATTCGCACGCACCGAAACGTCAGATTTCAGATCGGAGACTGAAATCGCGGAGAAACGTGTGTGGCTTTAAGATGCCTGACAGTTTCGGAACAGCCTACATGTCGAGTACATGTGTGTGAGATTCCGTGTGTAGTCCTTTGCGGAATATATACGTGCGTACGTATGCGTGTACGTGTACGTGTGAGTGTGTGAACTGCATGTACAATGTTTGACTGCAACCGCGGCGCGATGCATCCTTTTTTTTAATCCTTCCGCCGCGCCGCAGTCCTCCACGGAAGAGTACCACAGGACTTGCTGTGAAACAAAACTTACTGAGAGACTACGAGATTAAACTGCCTGTATGTAGAAGGTTTCTCCTCTTTTAGCGAACACTTTAGTTCTCTTTTTTTCGCGCGTAGCGGATGAGAGTAACTGCATACAAGGTGTTTTTAAATTATATAATCTCACATTTTTCAATAATTTTTCAGTTGACTTTCTTTCAATAAAAATTTGCTTAAATGCCAATTCTTTAAATATTAAAATATCTCAAACAGAATTTACATTAGAATCGCGTGTTACATCGAGATTAAAAAAAAAAAATTAATTTTAAATTTGTTTAAAAATGCAATCATATAATTCGACATTTTAATTCCAAATCACCCTGTATACATGATGACAATATCTTTATGTATTGTTCTTCTACCTCGAAAGAATAAGAAATATAACACGGCAACACGGCAACTAATCGAACTTATCAAGGATGTAAAATGATATTACGAGCCGCACATGTATACGCACTTATGCTCGCTTATCTTACACAAAGCCAAGCCACTTCTGATTGCATCGCGAACACCGCGGAAAATGCATTTTCGGCATGACACGTAAAGTATACCCGTATATGCGTGTGTGTGTAGGTGTGTGTATATTGATGTATGTCGCGTCTGTGTGTAAGTGCGTGATAAAAGCGAAACGTACAAAAGGCACCGACGCCACTATGGAAAGTCGAGCCCCCATGGAAAAGGTATAAAATTCGTGCGCATTATTCGAAAAGGAATAACGACGTCAATCGCCACTTTCAATCAATATATATATACATACATATACATCTACATATATATATATATATATATATATATATATAGATGTAGATGTATGTATATATGTATATAATTTTATATATATATATATATATATATATATATATATATGTGTGTGTATATAAAGATTTGATTTTATTTCTTTCTTGTTTATTTCACATCGTCCATAACACACAGTTGTTCAATCGGGTCGTAGATGTTCCCCGTGCAAGAGACGTAAAGTCCACGCAGCCATTTCTTACGATCATTTCTTGCGATCATCTTTTTATAGCCGATTCAACGATGGGAACGATAAATAATAGCGCATCAGTTTCGATTCCTAGAAAAAAGAGACTCGGGGGAACATTTGAGAGGGACAGTCGTAGTGATATAAAAACCTTTCCCTTCGTGCACTTGTCGTCCTCTTCTCCTTAGATTAGTGTAACTCGAAATAGTCTTTGATTTGACGGATATTCAATAATAACGGGAATTGCATCCGACGCGTTATCGATAATCACGAATTCGAACTGATGCACTCAATTGGATACTTCATCTTGTTTTTGATCGACATTATGATGGACATGAAATCGAGACGTGCTTCTCGGATTTTATTCTCGGATCTTGCAAAGTGATTAAGTGAATTTAATTCATTCGGTTGAAATTCTAATATAAACTATTTAAGGAAGCCATATATGGATGTATTTGATCAATTAAAATAATTTATAATCGTTTCTTTCAAATTATAAAGTTACATTTATATAAGTTCGATTATTTTCCTACTGCATTTCTTTCTTTTTGTGACGTAACACAGCAGTTCTTGTTATATGAAACCGCAAGATGCAAATTCTAATTATGAAACTTTCTAATTTCGAAAATGCAGATGTCAGAAAAACACGGAAAAAAGAATGTATCTTTTTTTTAAAGAGAATGTATCTTTGTAAAAACATGTGGAACGAAAGCGTAAATTCTACAATTGTGAGCTTTTTTCTTTAATCATGGAGGACAGTGCTTTTATCAATATTAACAGTATTAATAAATCGCTATTCTGATTGCAAAATAAAAAGTTTCTAAGTTTTACATTATGAAGTTTTGTTAATTAATATAACAATATTCCTCTCAAATATTTTTCTGTTTTTTTTTTATTATTAAACCAATTGATAAATTTCGGAACAAGAATAAAATGCTTGTTGTTTAATTAATGGAATGCATATTTTCATTGTCATTGTGATTTCTTATTATAATTAATCAACAAAACATTACTGACCTTACATTACATTAAATATATATATTTTTTATGCCGTGATATATTATAAATGATTGAGTAACATCAAAAATTGGTCATAAAAGACGCACTCGCGTGGTAAAACTTTTGCACAGCAAGTGATTCACAATCGAATTCGATTCAGAGTCGAATCAAATTAAAAAGAAAACTTTCTACTTTCACGATAACCCGGTTGATCTCTCCGTAGAGATATCGATCCCCATCCTAGGTACGGACAGCGTCGTGTGCGACGGAGGTGTGCGCGTGGCACAGCTTGGCTGTACATTCTAATGCGCTGACAGGATTTCACGCTGGGTGTGCGATCGACGTATCGCGATCCTGATGGCGTATAAGGTCGATGGTGATCGCGTTCGGCCCTCCGTCCCTCCCGTTCCGTCCCATCGACTCGCATCGGTCGGTGGTGTGACGGTCCCGGCAAATATCGGACTGCGCTCTGACCCGGTCACGTTGAACCACTCAACAAGTCAACGACTCGCCGCTGCTAAGTTAAAGCCGCGAAAGCAGTATACTTTCCCCTAAGGGCCTCTTAAAGGGGATGCGCCCTTTCCTGTGCGCGAACAGAATTTCCCCGTTTCCCGATGAATATCTCGCGCGGCCCTCCGCCCTCGTGAAAGCCGGTTTGGATGACTTTTGACGACGGTACAAGTTAGCGCGATCAATCGTCACTGCTGTTTCATTTCGAGTAAAGTTATGAGGGCGGTCGTAAAAGTGTCGAATGAGAGTCCGCAGAATATCCCCCCCGTTTCCCGATCTTTATGGGGCTTAATAAAAAATATAACTAATAAATTGCAGTTTACAGTATTGATCGGAGTGTTATTTACAAGTTTTTAATAGTTCATACGTTTAAAAATACTTTTATAAGGGACGTTAAAAATTAATGTAAAAATTAATCGTATTTAATATAGGTCTCATTAATTTGCTGTTTTGCAGGTATATTTCGATGTGAAAAATTATGCTAATATTTTATGTTTTTTCGATAGGTGTATGCTCACATAAAACGTGTACTGATTTAGATTATATAATGTATAAAAGATTCAAAAGGTTTTATTTTTGTCAGCAGTTGGACTTGGATTTATGGATACTGAAATAAAAAATCTACACAATCAATGTGCGGAGTGCATATCTACAGACAAAAAGAAAACAAAGGGAATATAATAAATATGCATAGACAGATATATCAATGAATATGTATAAGCAACATTTTTTTGTTATACATATGCATTTCTAGAAAAACACTGATTTCTCGTGAAAAAAATTCCGTGCTAAAAAGCATACACTGCCTAATCTATCTGTTTAAAATTTTTTTACATATTTTTCAACAAATACTATAAACTGCAATTATGAACTATTTAACATAATTTAATTTATGCGATATATATTTGATTATTTAATGGTTAATAAATTAATTTTAAGAAAATCAGTTATAAATTCGTTAAGAATATACGTGGCCAGAAAATTATTCATCCTACAATTGCAACATTTTTTGTTTTATTTCGCTGTATATCAAACTTTCAGAGTTGTAACCGGATTTGAAATAAATGGTGACGTATTGGAAAAGGAATTATTGCGAAAGATCTTAATTAGTGTGACGCGAATGAAGCGTATAATTCCGCTTATCAATTTGATACCGACATCGGTCATCCGGACATTGTGCGCTGTTATCACGCGTTATGTTGCTAGAAATATAATCTTTCGATACGAGACAAAGCACGTTATCACAGACCGTTGATTATGAAGTTACAGCGGACGCGTTAAATAGAATTAACGAATCAGACAGTTTTGATCTCACTAGATGTCATTTAATTCTTTTATATTCTCTGTGGCCATTTTCTCAATAACGTGTAGCAAGATATATCAATAATTCGATCAATAAAAATGTTGTTATTATTTGTTTTTCTCAGCTAATAATACTTCTGTTATTTTAACTTCTTGGAAATGTCTATATAATGACTTTTCTTATATTTTCTATAAAAAGCACATTTCTGAGTTTAATAACTCCCATTGCAAATTTGATGCCTGGTTGCGTTAATACACACCGGTGCACACTAAAATTCATCGCAGATTTAGCCAAGTCTTGACCAATGAAAACTTCGAGTATAAATCTGGCGAACAATATGGTAATTCATGCTGAACACCTCGATAGTCAAAATGGTAATGCGCCTTTCCCGACACCGTAACGCTTTTATATCAATTTTTGCACGACTTTTCACGCGTTTGGCGCGATACCGATGCGTTAGTCGAATTCACCATATTGGATATCACATGAAAATATCGAATAATGACGCAAAATTTATTTCACCGACGAAACGATTTCAATTTTTTTTAACATATGCGCCTATGTATCGATGTATTAGTCGCATAGCTGTAAAATCGCTCCATTATCTCGTACAGAATCGTATTGATTTCTCATCCGTGTGATCTACCTCGATTGTGAAGGAAGAGCGCGAGCAGCAGAGCCGAACGCTGTTCGCGAAACGCGAACTTCGCAGGAATTCAGAGAAATTGAATTATTATCGTCTGTTCGTTCCGAAACTCGCGTGCGTCCGTCTCGGATGATTGATTTGGCAATAACTCGCGTCTCCGCGGACAATCGACGTTGCGAAGTAGAACGGATAAATATCGGAAATCGTTCGACCGCGGTATTCGATCCAAGGGATGGAATCGCGCGACTTATATATACATGTATTTTTTTATAAATACGCGAAATACTAGCCTACGCCGATTAGCTGAAACAATCAAGATGCAGTCGTTAGGCAACGTAACGGAAACTTACAGAAGCTATCTTATATTTTTATCACGTTGAGAATTTTTTAAATAAAATATATCTCACATATTTCTCACTGTCCGTATCGTTATAACGAGCTAGAATTTTCGAAACGTCTCGTATATATTCTAATCATTATCGAGCATACCGATCGCGGCGCGACGTATTATTAATGGCGTCATTATAGGACGAACGGCTAAATTATTCGCTGATAGGTCACGCGGACGGGGTAGCGCACTGACCCCGTGCAACCATTTTATTTATGCAACGTGCAAATTGCTCGACGCTCTATGCCGTCATATAATTACGCCGGGTTCTCATTTATTAGATAAAACCTCGGTACAATGGCCGCGTTTTGACCAAATGTTAACTCGAAACAACGTTACTCCGGTTTTCTATCTAAAAGGAGTGTGATAAGAAATGCAGCAATTATAGGAGTCGTAACCCTCGCGAGCGGACGTTATCGTTTTCGCGTAGGCGCTCATCTCTATTTATCAGAACTATTGGTCAGATCACCAGCCGTCAAAGCCCGTATAGCCCGATATCCTTTTCGCGATTTGAATCTCATTTTATTTTATACCATCTGATGACACGAAGAACGAGACGAGGCCGACTCGGCCGGCATAGATATGCACGGGAATGTGCGCATAGAAGCCGCGTACGTGCACCGGAATATTGATCCATCCTTTATCGCGGCAATAAAGCACGCCGGCAGGAGGAACACGAAAGAGATGGTACGCGAAAAGTCGTATTATCTCGCGACGCGCGGCTAGAATCGTCGGTTCCGACAGAGCGCGAGAATAAAGCACCGCGCTTTATGCGCATTCCCCAAATATTTTTTGCACGTTTCTCTCTCTTGCGATCCTTAATACAATATAATTTCTCGAATATGATTTCTCGCGAATCTGCCGGTCGTACGAAACTTTCGAGTTAAGATATTTGACGATCCTGGAAGAGATTATTGGAAAAAAATTGCAAATCAGAAATCCACCGAGCTCCGTTATCGAAGGAATTTGTACCCATTAGTACGTGGCTTTATCGGTCTGCGAGATACAATATGTGACGATTTGTTCTGCAGAATGTATCGCTTCAGTTAGCGCGGCCTCGTGTAATCCGATTGGCGGGACTAACGAGCGATGCCTCGCTACAAAAAGCACGGAAATTCCGCGACTGGAAATTTTAACGATATAACCGTGAGAATGTGCGGAACTTACGGATGAGTTGCGGATCAAAGAGGACATGCACGTGCCAAATAACATGTACGTCTGCTGTATTATACACAAATTGTATACAAATCGTGGAGATTATTCGACGTGGTGTATAGCGTGGTCAATACGTAATTATACAATCATAAATCTATGAAATTTGTAAGCGTACAGTAAAATCGAAGATATATAGTATAAATTATAAAATTTTATGCGTGTACGGTAATTATATTTTAGCGTGACTAAGAATGACACGTTACAAGATAGATTAAATTGTTTTTCATATTCGAATGTTAAAAAAAATGCCTCAATACAAATTACTATTTAAGTAAAAAAAAAAAAAATAATAATATTTCCTTGATATTAATTCAATGTCAATCTTGACCGATATTGTACAAGAATTCGTGCATAATATTTTATGAATGTTTTCTGTAAAAGCTGTAAAAAGAAGTGGCGCTTCTGCTTCAGTTAGTTAAAAAAATTCCCTCCGAATTTATGCCCTGCTAAGTGATCCTTAATGTTACATAATGGAATGTTAGAAAATTACTTTTAAGGAACGAACACACTTTATGTCCAGTCATATTCCTTTCGCGAAGGAACACAAGTGTTCTAGTTACGAGGGAAAAATTCGAAAGGCACTGCGGCGCGCAGCTGGCGACTCTTTCCCGTATCGATCGCGTCTCGATCGTCCTACTTTTCTCGGGGGTTCAGTCTAGACGAATAAATTGCCTTGTCGACGCACGTTTAATTGCACGCTTAGCCCGAATCAATGTTTGGTCAAATTCGCAATTGAGTCCACGTGATTGATGAAATAACGGATCGCTCGTTTGGATGTTCATTTAGTAGATTGTCAAATTAAATAGCGGATATAGAAGGAATCCGTTAATTCAATTTACTTCATTTCAGGTTATATTATTTATAAATGTCTCTTCCTTGATACACTCCGATTATGATCTTTCGCGAAAATGTACTTTTAATTTGTGAATTTTATGAATATGGAAGAACGGAGTTCTGCAATGTACAGTTACTATTAGATAATAAAGTTGTAAGGAACGGAATGTAAGTACTCGAGAGTGAATCCTGAAATAAGTTGACTCTTGGGTAAATAGAAACGACAAGAGTCTTAGGAACGGCAAATTTACTTGAGTGAAATGTACGACAATGCATAATCCGGGAAGTTTATTGAAAATTAGATTAAGATTGTTAACTTTGAACTAATTATTTCTGTTCATTGTTTGTTCGCTATGCAAAGAACCTGCTATACAACTTAGCCTTTAATTTACTTTGATATATTGGTAATTGTAATACCAACGGTAAATGGGCAAACGTACATGGGATAACAGTTTTTGCTGCGTGCATGGAAGAAACAGTGTTCTCGTATTGGCACAACCGGGTGCGTGTGGCTAACATGTCTCTCGTTTCGTGTGTCATGATGTCCCGATTTTTGTCGCGATATTTTATACCTTTCCCACGTGTGTCGGGTAGTGACGCCCTGTATTTTGTAAAGAGAACAAGCTAGAGAAACAAACAACTAAAATCCATGACCGACGACAGTATCGACAACAGTTTCGTAATCGTGGCTTTAGCGTTCTCCAAATTCGGCTGCGAAATATATAGTAAATGGCAAAAACGAGGCGTGACTGACCGGAAGCGGATATTCACTCTCTTCGACGTGTGCATCGTGATCGAGGCATCCTTTGGACCTTCAACGCATTACTTTTCTTCTTGTCGAAGCGAGGATCGAGAGATTATGTTTCTTCGTACTATATAACGATTCTTGGAATAAATATAATACATTTTTATCTACTCAACAAATCCAATATGTTAATTACACAGAATTATAGAAATTTATTGTACAATTTTTATTTAAATTTTATTATAAAATTCATTTTTATTTAAAACTTATTTAAAATTTATTATAAAACTTTTCTTATATTAGATGGCAGAGCGTCAACAAGAAGGAGCCAAGTAATAAATCAAATTAAATAATTGTCGAAAATTTTACCAATGCTAATCTCTGCTATGGTAAAGTAATTAAAAATTACATAATATCGATGTTACATAATTTGACACGTGAATAGCAAGCGATACACGAGCTGTCGTAACGTACCGTCAGAGATTAGACCGTGTCTTCTTTCTAATCAAGAAATTAATTAGCGGTGCAACAGGATATACCGCTTAACAAACGGTTGACGGTGCGATTCCATCCGACATGTAACGGTAAATCTCTCGAATCGTCCGTACGCGCACTCCATTACGGTCTGACATAGTGGACACCAGATAAGCTCGTCGATCCTCGCCTAGACAGCAAACACGAGCCGCAACTGACGGATGCGTTTAGGTGACTCGCGAGCCCGTCGATTTCTCGAACATACTGTAGAACGATATGAAAATGAGCCGACCGCGCGTCGTACCACGATAGAATGGTGGTTCATAAAATAACACTGCAGTCCACACCACGTAACAATATCGAAATATATGCACACATATATATAGGGTGTCCCAGATGCCCCATATTCTTGTTTTATCTACGAATTTCTCGACCAATTTGGAGTGGATCTCTTCGAAAGTTTCAAAATATTAATAAAACTGGCATTATTAATACAATACGGAAAACTATTCGTACGCGTACGAATGAGTAACAATTGCTCATTCAGTTTCAAAAGAATTTTTGCGATAGATATAATTGCAAGGATCTAAATCTTTTTCCTTTTTCCTGAATGGAATCAACTCCAAATCGGCGAGGAAATGCATACACGGCAGGAAATGCGGAGTATCTGGCGCACTCTGTATACATGCGTAGACTGATATTGAATATAAATATATGTAAATATATCACGTGACGTCCAAGATTAGCGCATCGCAGGAACGATTACGGGTGTCAAGGAGGCATTCTTTGACAAAGAGAAACACAAAATGGAAAACGAGCTAAAGGATAACGTTAGAGTAGACCGATGATGAGCAAGTATTCTCGAGACTAAATGCTTGGAGACTGCGGTTCTCGTGCTCGTTGAGTTGTGGTAATGCGGCACCTTAAAGCCGTCATAGGTCCAGGAGCCTAACTTCAAAACACAGGTCTGTACGTCGTATGGAAAGAACTCAACGTCGATGGAGCAGGAGGATTTATATACGGCCGGCGGTTGCCACACGACCAATCCCGAATAGTAGACCGTGGCCTTGGTCATCAGCGTCACCTCGTAGTTCCCGTCGGCGCTGGAATCACCGAAGAAACGAGCCGAGCGTGATCACGATTGGCTCGAAGAGAAGGTTTCCGGATGCTGCCGCTCTTTTCCTATCCCCCTTTCTCATTCTATCATCCCCTTTCTATCATCTCCTTCTGTCTCTTCGGATATCCGACTTCCGAGTATGTATCGACAAAGTGTGAATCTTGCTCGCGTTCGCACAGTTATCGTGATACTCCCGCTGCTTTGCAAAAATACGTTTCTTTCGATTGTCCAGAAGAGACTTCGAAAACCAATCCAACCGACGTTCGACTTCGTCGGTGAGATCGATAATTTCGGAAATATTTCGCGAATTCGTGTTTCTCCTCGCTCGAGAGAGACACTGATAATGATAATTGACTTTGCTTCTGTTAAAAGCGAGAATTGTATGAGAGCAGAATCTTAATCGAGAAAATTATTATATCGATCGTTCTACCTATATTTTGGAAAAATATTGGATATCTCGTTATTCGTACGTGTTATAAATTATCTACGACAATTCGTCTCCCGTATAATAAACACGATCGCATCATTTCAGGAAATATGGCAGCATCCGTCTTCCGGGGTGGACTTTCCTGAACTTGCGTTCTCCCTCTCGATCATCGGAGACCCACGCGACGAGCCAATCGTCTATGATCTAATCTACACTTAGGATCTAGCTGATCGCCGTCCCGGAGACGCATCCCGTACGGAACCGTGTCGGATCCGCGTCTCGGACGTTCGGCGGGCCAATTGAAGGCTCAGTTAATCGTATGGGGGCTCGAGGGGGTCGGTCAGGGCAGAAGGGGGAAGTACGACTTAACGGCTACCATGCGAATTTACCTTGAAGCCGTCATAGGTCCACGAACCGAACTTGAGGACGCAGGTCTGCTCGTCGAATGGGAAGTACTCCACGTCGATCTCGCAGGATGATTTATATATGGCTGGCGGCTTCCACTCGACCAATCCTTGATGGTAGATCGTGGCCTTCGTGGCCAAGGTCACCTCGAAGTTGCCGTCCGCGCTGCGAGCGAGCACATTAGTGGTTCTGGGCGCTGCGGCGGTCGAGCTTACTTTGTACTTCCGATTCGATACCAAGCCGTCTTTTTTGTTTTTTTTTTCTTTTTTTTTAATTTATTTCTGTACGTGTGTGTGTATGTGTGTGTGTGTGTGTGTGTGTGTGTGTGAGGTGTGTATGTGAGAATACGTGTACGTTTTAATGTGATTACGGTGTCTTCTAAATAGAGATCTTACTTGGAGGTAGCAAATCTGTTAGTTTATCTGGAGGCGTTTGATCAGCAATCGAGGAGAAAATAGATCCACACGAATGAAAGTAATCTGTTCGGGAACCGACGCAACTTTAACTCGGCTATAGAAATTATTTGGCTTGAAGCGTTCGCAAAATCGGATTAGATTATCGCGCAGGCTCTTATTTCGATCCACTAAGCCTGAAGGCTGAGGCACGTAATCTGGCTTTGCTAGTTAATACAAATCTAGCAATTCTGTTGTTTCTTTCTTAATTATTATTCTACCCATGATTTGGATAAAGAGAGGAAATTTATTTTGGTATTAATAAATATTTATGGAATTTTAATTAAATGTATACACAAAATTATTGATTAATGTAATCTAAAAGTCCAGCATCCTTTTCACGTTTACAATTAAAAATTTACAAAGAATTTATAAAATATTTTTGAGAAATTATAACAAATCATTATTATGAGAAAAAGTACCGACAATAACTATAATAGATTATGTTCAGCACTATTCAATTATCTCAAACTAACTAGTTGTCAATTCTATATTTGTGAAATTAGACAGCTTAGCAAAGTTTCTAAATTGAAGAACCAACCAGCACGCGGATGCTAGCTTGATATAGAATATAGATATACGTAGTCAATAGCAACCCGTTTACTGTCGAGAATCGCATCGTGGGATTGCGAAGTAAACTAAACGCGATGGAGTTTCCCGGAGTCGAGAAGAGAATCCGGAGGTACTAAGTCATCGTAGATGACTGCGGTGCACCGGGATTATTTTGCTATTGGTTTCCTTTCGTCCCTTGCGAACTATCTTCGGACCCGAAAGTTACGATCAAGTCAGAAAGTAGGGGTCACTAACTTGAGTTTCCAAGCGAGCAAGAAGAAAGAGAATCCTCGTGAATTACGGGGAAAATGCATTTTGCTTTGGCCTGCCTCATTTGAGAAAATGTTGATCGTGTCTAAATTACGCGCATCGAAAAATTGTTATTTAATGTTTATTAATTTGTTTATTTAACATGGATGTGACATAAATAAAATTTCTTGCAACGCATTGTATGTGAACTGAATTTTTTATATCTATAATGTACCCTAAATTAAAAAGAAATAAAAATATTTTTATATTGTACAAACATAATAGAAATAAAAAAAAACAAAAAAAAAACAAAATACCGAACTTTCTTGTTCTTTCAGGAGATTCCAAGAATTTCCTGTCTATGTAATAAACTTATGAAATTTCTGTTTAACAAAATTATCATTTTATCGATTTTATTTAAATTTTATTTCAATATATATAGATTCCATTATTTCCGCGTAAGTGAGGATAGATCAATCCTTTCACGTTGGTCAACTTTCCAGCGATACGATTTCGCGGAAAGACAACCCTGATTGCATTGACCGTATTGAGAAGATATCTTTCGATCTCGAATACATCGCCAAGCTCTCCGGGGAAACGTGAATTGCTTTAATAATCCAGTCGAAACCTTCCTTGTCGAAGAGTTTACCGACTTATCCCTGGGCATGGAACTTTATTGAGTATTTGACGTAACCCAAACAGGCGTGTTTATTTCGTACAAAGCGAATGAATGTACGAAGCGCGTCGCTTTACGTTCGCGCAATCATGGTCTGAGCATTTCAATCTTTCGTGTAAACACGTGCGGTCACTTGGCAGATATTACCTAAGCTATACTCGCACGGGCATTGCAACGAAGAGGAGATTTGCCCGAGGCGAAATGCAATTTCAGCACGCTGAGAACTTTACGAGCGATAAATCAACATAATTTAATTAATAAATTTTGCTTATAAATTTCAATTACAGTCCTACATGCAAACACGTTTATAGCATATTTAAGGGTAATATATGTCTTTCATTTTCTCTAGATACTCTAGTCTAGATATATGACAAATTCTGTATGAATTTTAAAAGCGCAAATCGTTTTATTATACAAAGGACCAGTTTGTCATTGTAGCGATCGCATCTGATACATTTTAGTCTGCTCTCCGCTCGGGAAAAATGCATCTTGTCTGCGCACGAGGATATATTTTTCCTCTCCTTTCGCATCATTCGTATGAAGTATCACAGATCTACGTGCAAATGCACAGATGCTTTCCCGTCCTACGTGTCTCGAATTTCGGTCGGAAAGTGTAGTCGGGTTTCCTATTTATACGGCACGTAGTTCAGACGGCGACACCAAAAGAAAGAGTTCGAGGGACGAGTTCGCTCGTAAAGATCGCGCGAAAAGTCTTAATCGAAGCAATTCATCCACCATACAATTATGCTACATCATTGAGAGAAATGCCGATTCTCATACGAGTCTTCGAGAGATGCCAATCATCTAACGAGATACATCATTTCACGGGATACAGGGATATGATACGGCGTGACGTGTAGCCATTGTTGCGCGAAACCCTCGCTTACCGAAATCAATTTACGCCTCAACGGAGATTTACAGAGCTATCGATTTGTCTGACGGCTGTCGGAGAGACGTGAAAAGGATAATGGCAGTCGTTAGGACTCATCGTAAAATATCATACATTGTTCGTCACGATGTATAATTTTGTAAGCTCTTCGTCTATTGGCGTATTTGCGTTTGATTAATTTGAAACGATTGATAAATTAATTTTGATATAAGATTTAAAACCATCCTTTTTAAATAAGCGTTACGATACATTTTTTTTTACATAAGTAGAGAATTTTTTTTTTCCAAAAACAACATTCATCGATATAAATTAAGCTGTGTAACTTGACTTGTATTTGAAATTTTCTGCTTGAAATTCTGAGAACGGTTAAACCGATTGCGAGCGACACGGTGTACAATCATTTGTTCAAGATCAAAAACGATAGATTTCGATTCTTGTTAATTCAGATCGAGTGCCACTATACATTTCGAGTTCGAGTCCGCGCAACGTTATTCCGCTGCGTTTGGCAATTTGCATATGTCCGCCTGCCCTCCTCTATCTCGACGTATAAACGTGAAATCGCAATTTCCTGCAGCGAGAACCCCCGATGATTCTCGATGAAGGCTCACGCGAGAATGTGTGTGTCGCGATGAAAGCCTTTTTCGAGATGCGCTCGTGAAAATAGCGCTTCTCGCGTTACCTATCAGCCGCAAAGTGATATGATACCGCGCGCGTTAGATGTGTGATATATTATATATCGAATGGCCCAGATTCTTTTCCTTTTAATGGCAGATGCTTGAGGCTGGAGTGAGAGAGGGATGAGAAATAGCTATTTCGGTACGAAGGAACGGACAGCTTTTTAGTTTACACTTTCGAATGAATGGTTGAATTGGCCGATTTAAAAATATATAATAAATAATAAAATATGTAATTAGAAATTATTATATAACTAATAATAATAAGTAATAATTATAACATAACATTAGCGTTAATTGAAAACTGAATATAAATTTGACAGACACGAGGGGGTATAAAGGTATAAAATCGCGAAAAATGTAACTCAATAGAATTCAATTTAATATGAATTAAATTAAATATGAATAAAATTTTAATGCTAAAAATTACGGAATTTTAAAAGAAGAGGTTTTAAAAGAAAAGGTCATCATATTTTCGCCAAAAAAAAACTTTATACTCGTCAAAAAATATGTCTTTTAATAGAGATTAAAATTTCAATTATCAAACGGCTGCGTGGATAAATTGTTCATTTCCGCTCTGGCTCAAGAGATGCTTATAGTATTACTGTTGGCGTGAAAATCGCTCGGCTTAAACGCTTCTACGGCATGTCGATGCGCCATCGTCATTTTCTGCTGCACCGGATATACGGCGAAAAAAACTCGCGTATCGCGCACGGGAAATAATCGACGAATCGAAACGAGTCGTAGTAAAGAGAGAGAAGAGCGTCGACGGCAAAATGAAAAATTGCTTGTACCGGGGCAGTCTGTCGAGGTCTCCATTATCAGGAAAGGTGCAGGCACCGATATTTCATGGAATTAACCGGCGGCGGCCAGATACAGCAGCTCCGACGCCGTTGAAAAATAGCCTTGCCCTTACCGTTTCCGCCGGAAAGCGTACAATACAACCGAGAGAATTCTATCAAGAACCGCCGAACGAAATTCCGGTGTTATGTAACGATCCTAGATAAGTTCGGAGATTAATCGCGAATTCCTACGCTTTTCCGTGATCGTGGAAGATATTCTTTCTCTTCTTTCTTTGTTACCTTCACTCATCTGATATTAAAAGAAAACTAACGGAGGTTATGGTATCTTGGCTAAATAAAAAAAATAACCCAAAAATTTCCATGACGGTGCATATGTCCACACAACCGAGTCGTCGAGTCATCTTATCCGTGAAGACGACTCAGTTCTCTTGGTAACCTGCATCAATGCTGCCAGACCCAAATTGAACCTCGTGATATTTATCATCCCTCATTCTCCTCGATACATCAGCCAGAAATTTCTGGTCGACGTTGTCAGTTCTCTTCCGAATACTTTATTCGCTTCTGCCCGTTCTACTTTGGACCGTCTAGATTTTCCGCAAGCCGTGAGTGGAAAAGCGGCGCGAGACCGCCGATCATAAATCATCCCTCTCAATAGAAAGCTCCCGCGTTTGTCGTTCTCTCCGACCGGTCGCAGCGATTTATTTAGCCGGATACTTTGCTGTCCTATAACAGCGCGGCACCGTGATAGGATTAACCGCACACGTTCGTTCGTTCAGAAGCTCGCGCACAGCGCGACAATTGGTCCCATCGCAGATCGCTGCTTTAACCCTCGCCGCCCTTTTTGTGAGATTGAGAAAAGAGAACGCGGAACTATTGCTCAAGGGGTTGGCAGTATCCGCTCGTATCTCGCGTCAGTTTTCATCAACGACTCAAACTTCAATTTCACTTAACTCCTGCCTTTGACCGTCTGTGACCCATACCCGCGTCCCCTCGAACCGTTCATCACGTTCACACACAATTCACCGGTTCCCGTCAAACTTCCATCCGAGTTGGCCCGCGATATTATTTCCGTGCCGGTGACAACGAAAATACCTTTCTTCTGCCTCGCGTCTGTTCACGTTTGTCACGTTTGTTCTTCTCATTCTTGCGCGAAATTACAGCAATCGCATAAAACTGATGAAATTTCATTTTCCCTCTAATGCGGGAGTTAAATAGGTCAACTATAAAATCCAGAAATTGAAGAAGTTTCGCGCAAGATCGGATCTAATCGGTGGTTCATAATGATAAATTATCATTTTTTAATCTAAAAATAGTTATGCTCTTTTAGACCCAATCAAGCTCTACGCTGCAAACGCAGTGGAACGCATTACAACAATAATATTGCAAATCAATATTGCAATAATGCACTGCTATTAGAGGAAAATTAATCGTTATGCAACGTTATTGCAACTCGATGGGATTCATTAATCTCAATCTATTGCAGACTAAAAGCTTTCCACGTTGTATGAAAGCTTCCCTTGTCATATAACAACATAAATTGCTTCTCAACTTTAATTGCAGAATATAGATAGTAAAAATTGATATACCGGATATTATCTATAAGCCGTTTTAAAAAGCACGCGGTATATAAAACTTTTATATTAAAGAACTTTCTACCACTTTTCGTAATATAGTGGAAACTTCCTGCCTTTCTTCAAGATTGGGCTATTCCACGCATCTCTTTTGAACGGTTCGATTCATCCCGGCGGTTGCGTTTCTCTTTTCCGCGATTTCAAGATTGATTTAGACCAGCGACGTAAAACGGAGTTTGAATCATAGCTTTCGTCGGGACGAACAACGATCGGCTATCTTCTCGGCTATACCGAGAACTCGATTTGCTAGAAACGCGTCGCGGGACGTAGTGGTGTCTCTCGATCGGGGATTGCCAGCGCGCCGAGGGTATTCCCCGGGGAAATACTCGCATCGTTATCTCGAAATTCGAGATTGGAAGTTTCGTTCGTGTGGACCGCTCGCGTAAAAGTGCCACTCGTCAATCGTGTAAGATGAAGATTGTCGACTCGTCGCGTTGTTCTGAAACTAGACTCGAGTTTCTAGTCACGGTTAGTAAAACGTATTTTGACAAAAAAATTTCTGTTTCTTTTCAATTTTCAACATATAGCTGTACATGCATAGACATATATAATAGATCCCTGCCGTAAAAGACAACGTGAAAAGATATGAAGGACGAAAATAGCATTCTGGACATTTTTATTTTTCCTCTAAAATCTTCTTTTTCTAAAAAAATTAAATACGTTAAATAGATAATAAATATTAAAATTGTATTTATTTTATAAATTATGGTATGCTTATGCTGTATTTGTCAAAAGGAGTACGGTATCGAAGAAGATATGATTTTTGATAGATAAATATTCAATAGGAAATGTGTCAAGCGTCAAATGTCAAATGTCATATGTCAAATGTCATACGTCATACATCAAATGTGTTTAATTTTGTATGTACCAATTCTTGCTTTGCCCTCATTTATTATAATACATGTTCACTTCGTCTTCGTCCTATTCCTACGGTCTCCATTATGTGATCAAAAAAAAAAGATAGAAATATCCAGATTTTCTTCACATCTTTTCTGTTGTCTCTCACGGCAGAAGCCGATTTATTATATGTGTAGGTGTCTATGTGTACGTGTTGTAATAAGCATAATACAAAGTATTCAATTTTCCGGGATAAATCGACAAAAGTATAATTACAAAAAAAAAAACATATACCTCATTCACGCGAAGAAACAACAAGATAAAGAGGACAAGAGAGAAAGAGAGTACAGCACAGGGGGAGAGGTCGAAAAATTCTCTAAATTATACTGTAATTAAGGGCCCTTGTAATCGGAATCACTGCTTATACTAATGACCGGACGTGGTCGGGAACCAGAATGAGATAGGGAAGGGGGAAAATAGAGGAAGGAAAATACGAACAGAGAAATTCAATTATACTCCGGTAATATCGCCGCAGAGTCGGAAGTTTAATCGGGATTGCATCTCCGTCCTTTCAAAAATCCTTCTTTCTCAACTTCCTGAATTTAAGTAGGCAATTAACCGACTATGCCCGGGTCAACGTGCGCTATACGAAAAATTACTCTTCATTTTTCAAACGTATATTACTCTAGTCCACGCGCATATTGAGAGTCCTTTTTGTTGAAATATCGTTGAATATATTATTTCTAATTGATGCACACACGCCGAATGTCAAATTATCTAAATATATTTAAATTAAGGTATGATTAAGATATGATAAGAAAAGACTTTACGTTTCAAAAATTTTTACGGTATATCCTTATCAGTGAAAATATTTAAAAAAATATACAGAGATAAGTTTAAAAATTTAGAAGTTTAAAAAAATTAAGAAATAGCAAAATTAAATAACATTAAAAAGCCATAGTATCTCATAATGTTTAATTTACCTCTATTTTTTATCTAGTCAATTTTTGATAAAAAATTTATATACGAGAAGGCTAATAAAAGACGGTACTGCCACACGATTCTTTGTATACTTCACGTTACCTTGCGTGCTGTCCGAGAAAACCAGTACTAAATGTTACGTGCGAGAGAAATGAATCGTAGATGGTGCTATTTATCTCGTCGTTGAGCGATGTTGGTGAACCTTTCGCCGAGAGATACTTCGGGGACCAGGAAGAAGTAGTAAACCGCCTCCAGCTTTAGTTATACCATGAACGATGCAACCATCGATTTTTCCGACGTACAAAAATGACACGCACGAAGCAATTTTACTCTCGCGCATTCACAATTCTAATATAAATAGTACTCGTTCCTACGTTTTACAATTAAAGTCCTCAATCCTATGTTTTACACAACAGAACAGCAAAATCTATATTGTGTAAAATAATTTTTTTTATGTAACTTTAATTTTTTTATGTAACTTTAAATAAAATGTGATTAAAGATAAATAATTTAATAATTTTATTAAAAGTTCATGCATAAAACACATATTAAATTTGTATGCAAAAAAATTTTGGAGAGTTATAAAAATAAGTAGTTTAAAGAAAAAAAACATTTTAATTTTTACACATCATTATTTAAATAACAGATTAAGAGGGCATATGAAGTTAATTTTTTTTAAATTTTATCTAAAAGTTTAATTATCGAAGAACATATATCTAGAATTTTATTTCAATTTGAGAAAAAATAATGAGATTCGAACATTTCCCAACAAGCAGCTAAGTTGCTTAATAACCTATTCTAGCCTTGAAAATTTTGACCTGAATCGTCCGATCCTAAGATTTTTTTAAAATCTTTTGTTCGTGAGTGACAAGTTCTAGAAAAAAATGCTTTGTGACTAAAATTATAAAAACTTAGTCGATTCTGTCCGTTTCGTCAGTTCCATATCATATCTCTTAAGAGTAACATTATTCCTAGAAGTAATACTTATTTTTTTCTACATAATTATACATAGATTAGAAAATATGAACACAATTTCCAAGAATACTCATCGAACATCTCATCAAGTAAAAAGAAATTATTCTTCAAAACGAATAACTATCGAACAGGAGAGTAAAAGCGTAAATACATCAGCGGAGAAATGGAAAAATGGCGAAAAAAGGTTTGTTGGATCAGATCTTTCCATAAATTATAGAATTTTAAACTTTTTGACGGTTTTTAAGGCAATAAGTCAGTTTGTAAAATGTAAAACTTGCAATGATAGTATTAATTTTAAAATTGCAAATGAACATGGTCTTGGGTTCAAAATTCTATTACAATGTGGCACCTGTCAAGAGAAGATAATAAATTCTTGTCCATTAATATCGAACGCATATGAGATAAATCGCCGTTTTATATTTGCATCAAGATTTTTGGGAATTGATTTGGAAAGTGCCGAAATATTTTGCGCTCTAATGGATTTACCTCGACCTCTTTCTCATCTAAGTTACGAGACTATTATTAGAAATATCCATAATGCCGCGAAAGCAGCGTGTGATGTATCTTTAAAAAGAAGCGTTAACGAGGAACAACAATTAACAATGGCGATGGCAATGAAAGAGAGGAGAGAGACACAAGTCGATGGACTTACTGTCTCTGGCGACGGAATTTGGATGAAAGGAGGTTACGGTTCTTTATACGGAATTGCATCAGTTCTTGGTAATTATTCTAAAAAAGTGCTGGACGTGGATGTAAAATTTTTGTACTGTACAGAATGTGACAGCATGGAACATTTGAAAGGGACAGAGGAACATATAAATTGGATGCATCATCACCAATGTTCGGTAAATCAAGCGACTTCTGTGTTGGAAATAGAGCTTGACGGATTATGTGAAATATTTAAAAGATCTGTTTCATTGTACAATATGAGATATGTTAATTACATAAGCGATGGCTATGGCGAGATGTTGTATAACGGTATTGTAGATTCGAAACCTTACGGTGACATCACGATAAATAAAAGGGAATGTATAAATCATCTCAAGGAAAGGATGGGAGCTCTACTTCGAAATAGTATAAGATGTAATGACGTTGGTGGAGAAGACAACCTATCGATGGATTTAATAAACGAACTGACGACTTATTATGTCGACGCTATATACAGACATAAAAACTCAATTGCGGATATGCACGATGCAATTTGGGCAACTTATTATCACAAGTGCTCCACTGATGAAAACCCACAGCATCAGTATTGTCCGAAAGGCAAAGCTAGCTGGTGCAAGTGGCAGCAAGCGCTAGCAAAAGGTGACGTAAAGAAATTTACGCATCAGAAAGCGCTACATCTAAATATTCAGAAGATATTGAAACCTATTTATGAGGATTTAACGAAACAAAAGTTACTAAAAAAATGCCTCGGCGGTTTTAGAAAAAATAATAACGAGAGTTTTAATAATCTTATTCATAAAATCGCTTCAAAGAACAATTACGATGCGCAACTTGTTAGAATTGCCACATATATTGCCACTTGTGTATTTAACGATGGATATTGCAGTTTGTTGAAGATCATGAATATTTTAAATATTAATGTTGGATTAAATGCAACTGAATTTTGCAAAAAATTGGACGAAAAACAAATGGAGGGAGCTGAGAATCAGGCGCAAAGGACGACGTTTACTAAAGAACTTTGTCCAAACATCATTGGTACAACTGAGGAAACCGCTTCCGAAGAAGATTATATTATATACATATAATCTGAAATAGCATGTTGAGGTACAACAAAATTATTTTTATTCAAAAGATTTATACTTAAAATTTAAATAAACATCAACAAATTATTAAGATTCTTGAGATTTTCAAATCGATAAAAAATGAACGTAATAAAATCAAATAAGGATCAACATTGTTACTGATGTACGATAATATTTTTATTGATGTATGATATTTTTTTTGTGAATTTTTATCTTTTTCGATTTTATAAATTATGTGTCAACTTTTTGTTTTCTTATAACCACAGTTAAAACCGAACATCATAAAGTTATATTTATTAAATTAATAAATCAATTTAATGATTGTGATTTAACAATGTTTGATTTTAGCTTAGAACTGAGTTTAAAAATCGACATTGATGCATAGTTTGTGGAATTAAAAGAGTTACAAAAATTCATAAAAAATATTATATTTCATATTAATAACAATGCTGACTCTTATTTGGTGTTTATTTCATTTATCGATTTAAAATTTTAAACACGTTTTTCATAAAACCATATTTTTTAAATTGGTTGATATGATTTTTCAAAAACCATTGAACTACTAATTGCTTTTAAATTTTAATAATATATTTTAAATTTTAACAGTATATTTTTATTATACATTGTTTAATATCAATTTATTTTTATTTCATTTTATTTTAATATACTATTAAAAAAGGAGAAAATTTACTAAAAAATCATAATTTTAAGTTTAGATAACTATTGTCTTATTAAAAAATATTGTTTAAAAATATCACAATAGGACAATATCGATATTATTTAAATTAAAATAATATTAAATTCATAAATTTTTGTTTCAGCTCAACCATAACTTAAAGAAACCATGTCAAATCTAAAGAAAAGTTTTTACAACAAGATATTTTTCATGTTTGTAGTAGATATTATTATATGTTTATATTATATTATAAGAAATGTGAAAGATATATGATTATGTAATTTTTTTCATGTTATACTGTTGTGTGACATGAAGATAATTATTTACATCATCTTCAATATTTAATTGATCATAAACTACTCTGAAAAAAGTACAAAATAAAATATTTATAATTTTTTTTTATAACTTACAATCTTCTTTATTAACATTTTTATGTCATGTTTTATGTCTTTGAATTGTAATTTTTATCTATCATGGAAAGAAAAATCTTTTAAAAAGACAAATTTAAAATGGAATAAAAACACATAGAATTATATAATAAAAATTCGTGTGACAGACTTTCGAAAACGAGGATTTGCTGAAACGTACGAAATCCTGCGCTTAGATTTGAAGTTGAAAGAACGAAACTGGGTATAAAGAACGAAAGATAGCTGAAGATAGATAAAAAAAGGAAGGACAAGACGAATTCTTTGAGTATCTCGTTACTCAGCTTCTGTTTCAACTGAGGTCATGCAGCAAAAGGACCGAGAAATTCAGGTAAGTAAATGAGAAAAAAAAAATGACGGATTTTTAGCGACGGATTTTGCATACGAAATCTAACTGAAAAGATCGAAGCGATCTATCATTTTCAACTTTATGTGCTCGTTCAGGTATACAATTCTTCCAAATTCTTTTCAGCGAAAATCGATCGCTAGTTCAATAGTAAAGGTTAAGCATAACAGACATTGCCATCCGGTAGTCGTAATAATCGGATTTATGATGTTTCTTTTTAAACGGACGGAGTTTTTAAATTCAAGGCAACCAATACAAGACGCCAAACGATTTAACAGAGCAAATATGTTTCAATATATACCATATAAGAAAAGTTTATGTAATATATCATTTTTAGCATCATTAATATCATATTTTTTACATAAATCGGAAAACATATACATTCTCAATTAAATTGTTATTAAATTGGAGCAATTAGAGACAACTTCGTTGACTCCCGAAATACTAAACTACAGTATTGCTATTGCGGGCGCATACTTGTTTGTCAATAACGTTCATTGCGAAATAGTGTTACACTCCTGTGGTCAAAGTTAACTGACATAACATCGACAGACCAGTACTGCCGAAGATATTCGAGTATGCTCGTAAATTTCTCGATATTTGAACAAGAATTCGTCGGAGGAAATGTACGCGTTTCCCCTCGAAACTATGCTCGCAGACTTTGATTCATTGATCCAGTCGTGCATCGCGCAACTATCATGTTTCGAACATTCCGAAAGATTTTTATTCTCAAGCGAATCATGTGGATCTCATTTCTAACGACCGAGAACTGTCCGAATAAAACGGAGTGCACGCTAGTGTAATCAAGTTGCGTTTAATTACGCGTTTCCCGGCGAAAAAAATTTCATTTTCCCGGCAGCGTTCCTGCGACGTGTTCCGCGCTTAATCCGAAATTACGATCGTCCCTGAAATCCTTGCCGCTTCCGACACTCCAATGTCCAATCGGAATTAATCCGCGCAAATTCATATTCAATATAGGAATCGGACGATCTTGCAGATCGTTTCTTTCCCGGGGATTTTAGTAATTGGAAATAAAATGTTTGAAAGGTTCATGTGTACGTATAAGATACATATCAAATGTCGAGGTCTCTGTAACTTTTTCCGTTAATACATTATAAATACAGAGCTTATTTCAATGTTGCAGCTTGTTACGGAACTATTTCAAATCAAAAATATAAAAGAGAATCGAACAAACATTTGTTAAAAAAAAAAAAAAGAATAAACTAGGCTGTAGATCCGTCGAGAAAAATCGTTATGCAACTTTTGATACATCCAGTGTATTCAGCACTTTTATAAACCCTAGGATTCCTTTCTCCGAGAGTGCTAGGATATAAGAGAAGGAAGGCTCACGAGCGTTGAAAGTCAATGCGAGCTTTCAGAGAATATCTCTTCCTCTTTTCCTGTTTCTCTTTCTTGCTACGAGCGAGACGGACATCGACACAAGAATGAAATCTCTGAGAATCTGAGAAAAGAAAAACGCGTGTAGCTGTAAGAACAATATCGATATATAATATCCGCGTTACTTAACTTGTCCAATGCCATGACGTTCTGAAACGCTAATTCTCATTACATTTCCTCGGACCCGATTCATAACCTTTCGTGATAGTAGAAAAGCTTCTTTAGTTTATCCATTAAGGATATATCTCTTTAATTGTTCTCAGCACTATTAGAGGGATAATAAATCATCGTTATTTTTTCTCTGAAATTTTGTAAAGAGAAATTGAATTTTTTTTTTTTTCTTTTTCTTTCAGATCGACAAGCGGATATTAAGAATAAAGATACTCTAAAAGGAAGTTACAAGAAGTTAACTAAAGTTATCAATGAGTAGTAACGAAGCGAGATTCGAACAAAGTGAGGATCAAGCGAAAATTCCACAAATCACGTGGTCGATTATTTCCTTCGGTTCCAGCTACTGTTCCCTTGGGTGCTATAAATTTTCGCCAGACGCTCGCTCGACTAGGCGCGCTGATATAAAATTTGTCAAGGAAGATCCTTTGAAACTTCTCTTCTACGAAAGTCAGGCAAGGACTTTCGAAAGTGCATGTGACGGCAAGATGGTCTTGTGAAACTTCAGGGGGAGAGCCTTGGTTGACGCGTGAAATCGACAACATCCACGATGCCGAAATTCTGTCCCATTTTTCTTAAAATAGATTGTTCCAACAAAAATAGATAAATGAAACTTTGCATTCATCTATCTTACTTAGTAAGTTTATAAGATACAATTTTTTACAATTATATAAAAATTATTATTAATTATGTTTTATATATATAAAGTAAATATAAAGTAGATCACGTAGAAAGAAGAAAGATAATAAATCAATTAAAAATATCGGTAACCATTTTATAATAAAATAGTTAATTCTTGAAATAAATTTAACCAATGTTTTTTTGTATAAATAAGCTCAAAAAATGTCTTTAAAAGTAATAAATCCAGTTAATTAGAATGCAAGTTTTGTGATTCTTATTATACAGCCACTATAAAGATAATTTTATGCTACACAAATGTTGTATAAATAATATTGTATAAATAATATTGTAAGAATAAATATTATTTGTTTATAATAAACATATCGTAAATTAAAATTATTTTAAAATTTAACTTTCGCATCCGAATTAGAGACTCTTGTAGGTTCATCTAATTGATGTGCATGATAGATCGAGAAATTAACATTCGAAAAAGCAAAAAGGACACTTGTTTAAACAACGCCGGAAAGATAACATCTAAAATCGAAATTCCTGGAATAAGAGTAATATTTTTGATAATCTCCTATCCGTCAATCTACCTTTTGAAAAAACTTTCTTAGTTTGCAATACCTTCTTTTTTCAACTTATGTGTATTATGCAAAATTTTTTTAGAAAAATTGATAAAATCACTTCATTCATTAATTACATCGCTATGCTTTTTGATTCAGATTTTATTACTTTTCTTTTGATGCTATATTTTTCAAAGTGAGGGCACTTGAGATCTATCTTGCATTTGCGATATTTTCTTTCGAATCTCATTGTAAAGCGATAGCGAGCGCTTACATCCGACATTCGCAAGATTTTATGCAGACGTCCAAACGAAAAATTTATTACCAAGCATATATAATACATTGAAATATGAAGCGTCAAACAGGTGTGGTGAAAGGAAATTCATATATTGATACATTTATATAATATCCTGACTATCCGCTTATACCTAAATATAAACGTAAAAATATAAGTTATATTTTATATTAATAATGTATGTAATTTTAATCTAAATTGAGGAAGAAAATATAATTAATTCAATTTTAAAATAACTTTTACTGATCATTATACTATCGAGGAAAATGAAACTTCTACTTCTGATCTTATATAAAATCACATGAAATTTTTACTTTTATCTTGAGAAAATTCAATAAAAGCAAATTACAGTTTAAATAAAGATATATATACCGTATAAAAAAAAAAACTTGAAAAATAAATGCTGCAAATTTTTCGAGGATACGGAAAAATCTGGAAAGTGTCATCAGATTCGAAAAAGTTAAGGAGAGACATTTGTCGCGGCTGAAAGTAATCTTTTCGTCCTCTACAAAACGTACTCGCCTGAAAGGGATGGCTGTTTCGAGCCCTGGGATATCGACCTTCCGTGGTGGAACAGACCTCCCCGCTTATATTCTTTACGACTAGTCTCTCCGCAGGGTGCTTCTCCATTCTACGTGTTTGCGCGGAATAAGTCCAGCGATAGTCCGGTCAAGTTGAGCGTGTCCACGAAGGCCTGCGGGGACCTCATGAATCTAAATCCGATTCTGTTCAGGATGGGTAGGTACTACGACTAGAGTTCGCGAATTTTAATGTATATAAAAGTTGAAAAGCACGCATACGTGAACTGTCGGCCAAAAGACGCTGATAGAATTCTCGTCACAAACTGCCCCTTTGATGTATTGCGCATTTTGATCGCACTCGTGTGAGACAACACGTTCTGATTGAAGAAAGCGAAAAAAAGATTGGAAATTATATTTGATGGATATTCGTAGTAAGGGAAGCGATAAATTTTGATTCACCAAATATACATTTTACGCGATACTTATATTTTAAATCTCTCTTCTTAAAGCAAGTCACATTCTTTGTCTTCTTTTATCTAGAATCGATATTTTCTTGCAATTAATATCAAAAAAGTTAGTATCAAGAAGAATGACCGTAATCCTCTCCTAATATTTAATATTAACTATTTCTCATAGTTAATTTTTGAAGTGTAAAATTATTAGGATAAAATTTACATAATATTGTAAGAAGAATAAAGTTTTATTATCCCTTTAAATCTTTAAAGTTTAACTTCCTTCATTTTTAATTACTAATTTGAGGGCTATTAGCTGATGGTTTTGTTAAAAGAAGATTGACTTTGTATTGTTAGAGAATTTTTAGTTAAAAGATGATCTGAAGATGTTCTGTATATATTTGCCTAATGAAATGGCTCACAGACATTCTCCTTATTATAATATTGTGTTAAATTTAAGACCAATTTTACTTTACATAGTGAAATCAGCGAAAATAGCAGAAATAGCAAAAGAAAAGCAGATTACCGAGCAACAAGATTTCGCAATTACGAAAGGAGCTGGATAAATTTTTGCCAATATTGCCATCTTTAGCTTTTTAACAAAGAGTTTTTTCTACCGGAAAGCTTCTTTCAACTCTGCAAGAATCTTGCAATAAAGGATTGATTGAAAAAAATATGCACACGTTGTAAATTCAACAAAAAAAATGGCATTTACGTGAATCTGGCGATCTTAAAAGTTTATTTTTCAGACTATTATTGCAGTTGCAGTTTTATGAAGAAAAACAGCTCTTAATGACATCGAAGAAAATGCGACGCAAAGACGACGGTCTCAAGTTTTTATCGCAATTTTAACGCGCTGCACTTAGATCTCTTTCCTTAAGCGAAAAGCCGGTTATAATTAAGCCATTAGAGATCGGTCTTGTATTTGGGATAGACAGAATTTGCCCGTAGACAGTGTAATTATAATCTATGATATTATAAGCAACATTAATTAAATATCATGAATAATGATGATGCATTACCTGTCTTCAAACATATCACTATATATTAGCATAGCAACAAGTAAATCATCTTTTTAAGATTGAAGCTATTTAAAATGTCTTATATGGAAAACTTTATAAATGGAAACTTTATAAATGTAATCATAATTATTAAACATAATGTTCTAAAAAAAAAAAAAAAGTTATGATCCGTGACCTCAACTCATTTTTATCGATAAATATGACTTTTCAACCAATCAGCTTAGAAGCCACCTAATTAGTTGAGAAGCCACATTTAAAGCACTTTTATTGATAAAAGTGAGTTTGGAATGTAAATCTGTATGGAGTTATTTAAAAATAATATTATATAACAATAATTATGTTAATAAACCATTTCTCTTAAATTCCATAAAAATTTATGATTTATGCCGCTGTCATTCGATATCTAATTATCTCGTTGCATCTCGTCTTCGTGGTGAAATTCATTAATTATATCGCCATATGCTTTTTGATTCAATTTGTCATTGTAGGAATGTAAAGTGACATCGATGCTACTTGTCCGCGTAAATCGATTGTTAATTCTCTGAATCTCATTAGCGCATGCGGAATAGGAGAGGAGATACGTTATAATTCGTACCGGGAAATAACGCCGGTCAATTATACAACGCGCCAGCATTATTTCGAAGTTCTGGCGCGAGTCCGTGCCATACTGGCAATTGAAAATCCATTGATCCCCTTCATTACGTTCCTGACACGTTCGTCGAGTGGTCGATAATTGCATCGTGTAGCTCCAGTCTCTACGAAGCATTATTGCTATAGGGCAATATTGGTTTCCATTACGAATATACACTCAGTTTATAGCGTAATCTATGGAGAATGCGGAGAATAACATTTCGATTATAAAAAGATTATGATTACTTTAGCTATTTTGCACCGACGCGACGTACGTTTCCGATTATTTTTCCTCTTTATTAATGGTTCATGTATTTGACGTACAATGTTCGACATGAAGAAAACTTCTTTTTAAATCAGTCTTTCCTTTAACGTAGCAAGCTCGACGTAAACTTTAAATATTTCCGCTCGGTTATCTTCATTGTGCGGAAACAAATGCAAATCCTAATTTAATTACACGCTTAATAGGATAATATCGTTAAAAGTGAAAAGTAAAATTACTTTTTACACGATTATCTTAATGCCACAGATACGCGTAACGTACCTGCTCCGATTTAATGCAACGAAACACAATCGTTCCGATTGCAACGTGGAAACTATTTGCATTGTAATTAAAAGGAATCTATATCGCGATACAGCGAGTAACAGTGTTGAACTATATACGAATTTAAAAAACTCTTCCAAATTAAACTCCACAATGAGGTTTTGGGAAATGTTAAATCTTGTCAAATATTAATTACGTTCCATATATATTTTAAAGTAAAACGATATGCGCATGAAAATATTACATTGGATATAATGGAAATGGTTATCGAAATATCAATAATGTACTTGTGCACCTTTCGATCAAAAATAGCAATTTTTTTTGTTCTCACAATTACAAATACAAATAAATTTGTAGTTTTAATTGATCGAATAATTTGTATAAAATATTTACAATAATGCAACTCTATTCAAGTTATGATGCAATTATTATGCATTAAAAAATAACAGAAAGGCATAATTTATTTATCGTTTTTTTTTGCCTAATAAAAAATTAAAAAAATGTAAAATTATTATTCAAAATTATAAATTTCGTAAAAAATGTTTGAGAGTTTAATTTAATTAAAATAAAAAGTCAAGCATAAATTTAATATTATGATAAGCCTTAATCAATATATGCATTTTGAGAATCAAAAATGTTGGTTCAATGAATTCTTCATTATTTCCATCAAATCAAATAGCTTATTCCAAATTACTCAATGTACGGTTAAACGAGAATTGTACATTTGCGATAATTACGCTCGCTGTATCACGGGAAATGGTACAAAGTATTTAATCATCCGCAATACTATTATGAGGAACAAATAGGCGTGCTGCTTACCCATTCGTCTCGGAAGGTTTCTATAATAAACATCAGATTAAACAATGAATTGTTCCTCTCTAAACCAAAATACTCATATTGTGCAATTATTCTAATTGAGCAACTGATACTTCACGAATAATTATATTCAGCATAAATTGTGTAAAAGGGGAAAGAAAGAGAAAGAAAGGATAGAAGACAGAAATGATTTTAATCGATCAAATTGAATCAAATTAAATTATTAGCTACGTTTAATTGATTCATTCTTTTCACGTCATTTTTTTCTTTCTTGTAAAACCATTTCTTTTACCAATGAGAACTTAATAATAATATACAAATAATAAGCGCTTAATTGCGTAATTTAGATCTCTACTATTATCATAATTGAACTTTAATTTAAAAGAAATGAAGTGTTATTAAAATTATATTTATGAATATTAAAATATTCCGATAATATAGCAAGTGGAAAATGATGTTATTGGAGTAATGATGCGTTCAGTCCATTTACCACCGTGTTGACTGACGAGATTAATTCTCGAAGAAGTGTGCGTTGGTATCGATCGCTTAAGAACTTAATAGACTAGTTTAAGATTGCCGTTGTCGTTAGCGAGAGTCAGGTCGTGATCCTATGGCTATTATAATACTTACTTAATTTCTTAAATAGACACTATTAGACGCTATTATATAAAAAAAATGTCATTCCCACTTCATTTTTACATATATTTCAAGTTTTAATTTAAAATTGTATTTTTTTTCTAAAACATCTCTTCAATGAAAAACTTTCAACTGAATTGATAATACAAATTTTAATGTGTTAGTCTCTCTCTCTCTCTCTCTCTCTCTCTCTCTCTCTCTCTCTCTCTCTCTCTCTCTGTCTCTCGTTATTTTAAGATATCAATTTAAATTCTTTCGTTTTATTTATCGAATATTATTATTATTAAGTTTTAATTGTTTTAGTTGCATTACTTAATAAAAACAAGCCACCAATGTTTATAGAAATTTAGAAAAATAGAATATCCAATTTTAAGAAAAATTCTTTTTGCAATTTTTAAGATAAAAATAAAAATAAAGTAAGAAATAAAATAATTTTAAGATAAAGCTTTACATTTCTTGCAAGAAATGGATTTAACGACAGTACTAAGTATGGGAAATAAACGTGGAACTTGTAAATGACTTTCATCTCGATAATGCGTACAAGAAGTTTGAACGATGCAACATGTTATTATTCGAAGTGCACAGAATCGTGGACTGACTATGTCTGACTTGTAATGTAGACCATGAGCATCATATGTTTAATTAGAACGTCATCTATCAAACCTCTCGACGGAGGCACTCTTTGGCTATTCTCAAAGTTGGGGCGACCATGTGTTACGATTGAAATTTACTGTGTCCATCATTCAAAGATTCAAAGCAAGCAAAATAACATTGACATTCATTAGACACAGTAATTTCATTAAACAATTTTTCTTCTTGAATGCACTATAAAATTATAAAAAAAATATGTAAAAATATCAGGAGCTTTTATTTTTTTGATTCTATTTTTAATTACAAGGTAATTTAATAATATATTTTCTTTATCAGATTTCACATTAATTTTTCTTTAATAAATTTTATTGAATAAAATGTTAATTTCCTTAATTTTTTATCAATATGTCACAAATCCAAGCTTAATTCATAAAAAATTATTTCTTCTTGATCGTTTAACTAAAGCATTAATATTATCGCATCTTCGCAAATTGATTCTAAAATATTCAGAAGTTTATAAAATATATTTATATATATTAAAACTTTGCAGAGAATAATCTTTAAGATATTATAGTTTCTATTTTTATCATACTTTTGTTGTATTTTCAGGTCCATATTTTATCTAACTAATCTCACAATTTGTTTCATTCAAAATTGAGCAAACTTAAATTAATAATAACGAATATAGTTAATATTAAATGTACAAGAGAGCTCTTACGAAAAATCCACAGGATTTCCGTGGCACCAAAGTTCTGTAAATAATATAAACTTTGTAAGGAATTGGTGTTGCTGTCAACCAATTTACCGCCCTTATCCTCAAGAGAAAGGAAAAAGCATCGAAGCCGGAGACTCTTAATTAAACAATAGCTTTGTTTCCTTTCTTCCTCCGCTCCGTTTATCGATCAATTGACAAGTATATGAGAAAAGTATAAAAGGGATTGCAAGATAAATAAAATAAAATAATTAAATAAAGAAGATGTTAAACAAATGCATCGTTTCAACTTCAATAATTAAAGTAAGATTCTACAACATTTTCTGTCAAATATTATTATCTATCTAAACTTCATGTGCTTTTCAAAAAGTTTAGAAATAGATATAATATAGCAATAGTGATGCTCGTTTCGGTAGCACAAGAATTCTTTATTCAATACGAATCAGAATAAAAAGCGTATTTGGAATGCGGTCGATCGACGTTTCATGCTCGAATTTCTCGACTCGTGATCGAGTCGACTGTTCCGAGACTTCCCGGCATCTCGACATTTCTCTCTCAGCGAGCCGACATAAAAATTAATAAAAATATTTTCCGATAAAAATAGTATGCGTTTAATAAACAAATATTGATCGATATAAAAAGAAATGGAATTGTTTCTCACAATAGTGAGAAACATAAATGATGAAAAAAGAGTTATTTTTTGATGATAAAATTCACTATCGTGATGTTCACTATTGTTCACGATGTTTTTTCACTATCGCTTCACTATTACAATATCAAATAAAAAAGAACTATTGTTATATCTATTATTCTATCGAATATTAAACTAAACTCCAGATGTTGTTATAATTTCTTGACTTTGTTATTTACTTATTTTCAAATTTGAAATTTGCTTCAAAAATATTACAGCCAGATTTTGAATATTACATATTGACATTTTTTAATATCACAATCGTACTTGTACTTGTTGTTGTTATACTTTGATTATTTCTGTTTTAATTAACAATGAGTTTCTAAATATTTTATTAATATTTCTCCGTGTACAACTAAAAATCAATTTCTATTATAAAACAAATATCTTAATTTCACTCGTTTGTTTCGATAAAGCGTTTCTAAATTCAATACTAATACCGAAAATTTATAATATACGTAACCTGAACCACATATTTTCAATACTGGCAGTAAATATCAAAACGCAGCCAAAGTGATAAACTTAAAATATTTTCAACTATTTTTAAAAAGTATTCGATTCGTTTTTGGAAAAGAATGTTAGACATTTACTTTTTACATAATTTAAAAATTACTCAGATATTTAAAACAAAATTATCTTTGTCCTTTTTAAGAGATTTCCTTAAAAAAATATTAATTAATTATTTAAAAGATATTTCTAAACAATTTGGCGACGCAACATAGAATATTATACATAAAATTATAAGTTTCTCCTTAACTGATTTAATTAATGCAGTTATAAACGTTAATATATTCCTGTAACCAATCAAATATAATGACCATTGATAAATTTTTACAAAAATGTAATTTACTACAAAATTATTGCAATTAATACTACACTAAGAAAAAATGCTGTTAAATCAACAAGTCTAATTGGAAATAATTTTGTTAATTCAATGACATTATTAATAAAACAAATGTCATGCTCTTGTTTGTTTTAATAATCAAGATTTTTGTTTTATTAATAATGCCATTGAACTAACAAAATTATTTCTAATTAAACTAATACTGTTGATGCAATAGCATTTCTTTCTCAGTGTACTATTATTACAAAAATATATCTTTCAAAAAATTGAGAATTAAAAACTAAGGGTAAAATCAACATAAATGTTATGGCGTTTTTAAGCTTGTCACTCTGTACAAACGCCGTTGAACGATTCATGAATATGATGCTTACGTATGCAGTTGAGGGTGCGTAGGTATGTTACCTCACATTTCGTGCTTCGTGTGCGTCTGGCAGCACGTACCGTCAATCCCGTTGTCGTGGATCCTCGGAACGTTTACGACTGGGGGCGAGTTCAACCCCTTTCACACAGATCTCGGAATATAATAACGCTGTCCCGAACCCACAGCAACCGCTATACGATCACGCTGACAACGGTGGTGATCTGTGTCATCTAATTTATGCCTGTGTTGAGGCCACCCTCCTACCGTATGACTCGCTCAATTATTGCTCAAGTATGACATTTTAACGTAACAACGTCGAAGCGTGAGGAAGTATTTAAAAGAATTATTATTCAGGTTGAAATTTATTGCGCAAAGTATGTATGTTTTCCAACAACGATAATATCACGCGAAATGCAAATGAAACAATAACTTTAGCATAGCACTCAATGTATATTTCACTATGTGATCAGACTCGGTGTACGAGGGAATAAATTTATAGATCGCGTCTCTCTCTCATCCCTTCTGGAGCCGGTTATACAAGAATACAAGAGGTGATGTAAACATGACGTTTATCCAATATATGCAGCGCTTGATTTAATACAAATCTGCTAATATGTAATAATGCTACACTGACTGTTAAACGTGCGATCGTACCGCACGGCACCGGCGGGAACGCGGGAATTCACGAGACGTAAACTCACCGCTTTCATGTAAAGCATGTTAATCGTTGTTTATCGCTGCTTCATTATATAGCCGTGATCCGTTAACCCGACACGCGTAATAACTCAGCAACTTCATGATCGAGTTCACGCCAGTTAACGCATTATAATTGAAAACGGATGCCCGCTTTAGAAGAAATAATATCGTTACGGAAAAATCATTGATAATAAAATATTATATGAATATCGATTAGAAACTCACACATGTGGAAATAAAACATGTAAAATGTAAGTAACGTAAGTAAGTTCTTTTATTTTGATGAATTTAATTCACAGAGAGACTTCAATCATATCATAAATAATTTAAAAATCTTTCAAATAACCAATCCAATTTCGCGATTGAAATGATTGAAATTGAGGACATCTGTTTTTCTATTTGTCCCTGCGAAATTGTTGGACGCAAACAATTTCTTATATGAACTAAGTCTGATTGTATTGTGTATGCGAATGTAGCGGAATGATCGATATTTCATTAATGTTTCCAGACGATGTACGCAGCGACTATAATTTCTATGTATGCATTCTCCAACCTTTCCAATTAACTATCGATTATCGATGGCAACTTTGTCCCTAAATTCATCCCTTGAATACGAGCGCGCATATGCATTCATGTTTCGATCGCCGTGAAATAACGTGCCGCTTTTATCGCTTCGCCCGAAATTATGTCTCCAGCGTAAAGTTTTATTAACGTAACAGAATGGTGTTCCGTACTTTCGACGCTGGGAACGTGGGAACACCGTTCATAACTTTTCGCGTTAAAATCGAGTAAACAATCGCCATATCGATTTTATGGTCCCGTGAGACTGATCGCATAGTGCCTCGTTACGATATTGCGATATCTTAAATTGAAATATCAGAAACGGATAGTTTATGTATATAAAATTCGTATATCTTTGACTTTTGCAAAAAGTCAAATAAAAACAGAAAAATCGAGGCGAGACTGAGTATCCAAAGATAGAAAAATGGATTTAATAGCTGGGAAAATATTACGCCCGTTGCAAGAGAAGCATCATTTATCTCAGTTATTGCCACGACACACTTAATCTTATTTTTATTTCTCAGGTTTTATTTACCAGTGTCTTGTCATTTCAGTTCAGGATCGAATCTTTTGTTAAAAACTATTACATTTCTTTTTTAAAACATTAATTTTTTCAAACGTAATAAATCTAATAAATAATTTCAGTATTTAAATATCATCAAATTCTCCTCTGTTAAAATATACAAATGGCACTGAGATTATATCATAATAAAATTAAAATTATGTTTTCTGTGTAGGTGTGATATAATGTATAAATTCGGTGGAGAAGATATGATCGTAACACCCACAGTAATGCTTTCACGAAGATTCGCGATATCGCATTTCGGCCAGCTCTTTGTTGGCAGAGTTTACGGTACGCCCAATGGAGAATATTTGGACACGGTGAATGGAAACCTTTAGAGCGGGCAACTCACAACGAATGCAAATATGTGCGAAACTCAACTTTATTTCGCGATGAGATTTAACATAGCTTTCACGAGGAACCGAGCCTCACAAAAATCAAATGGCGAATAAATTAAATTAACCATTCAATAAATGCAGCCGTACACCTCTGCAGGCACTTAAATACGTGATAAAACCTTCTCATTTATTTTTATTCTCATTAATGGTTTGCATAAAGAAAGCGTAAAAAAAGTTTTGTTAAATTGAAGTTTTTGAAAAATAGCTTAAACAATTTCTCATTCCGCCGATAAAAACGGAAGGAATAAATTTCGTACATTTTATGGCTCATAAACGTTCTCGTAACTAGCACCTGCAAGACTTTACAATGCTATTGACTTTCGCGCGCGTACAAAGAGTTTTTCAACGAAAAATGATTTTTGAAAGACACACAAACACTTATGACTCTTCTTTTATGTCAAGTTTATATCAAGTCGTCAGTATCGGCCGGTATCTCCGCGTTTCAATTTTTGAGAACGTTTCTCTCCGAGAACGTGGACACGGGAGATAGTCGGGCTTCATCGCTTAAATTTCACCGTGCGAAAATTTCAATCTCTCCCGCCAGAATGTGTATGTATGTATGCGCTGATACCTTATCCAGATCACTCGTAAACTATAGCTTAGAAAGAATCCATGTAGAAAGGTATGTCGTTTCTGAAAGAACGCGCTACGTTCTCGTCCATTTTTTAAGCCGATATCTATCCGGAACTCGCTTTCTGACGGCGCCTCCGATAAATCGCGACTGCGGAGTTGAGCGGTTGCTGCGACATGGGAATGGCTTATGGACCATGAAATATATTTTTTTTCGAGCAACAAGACGTGCGTGTAAATTGACTTATGTACAAAGGAAAGCCATTCTTTGTTTGAGAATCATTAACAATTTTCACACATATGTACACATCTATTTTAAACAATTATTTATGTATTGATGCAAAAAAGTACTTACAATATATAAAAATTATCATTATTTGTCATAATTATATTAAGAAAATATTTCTTTCACTTTTTATTATAACTTGGCCAATTTATTTTATTTTACCTAAATATATTCATATAATTCATATAATATTTGTATTGAATAAGTATCGTTAAAGAATTATATCGAGTGCAAAATTTGTAGTGATAATACATTGAGAAAAAATGTTGTTGAATCAACAACATTAGTCTAATTGGAAATAATTTTGTTAATTCAATGACATTATTAATGAACTAACGATCTTGATTATTAAAACAAGAGCATGATATACTGTTTCATTAATAATGTCATTGAATTAACAAAATTATTTCCAATTAAACTATGCTGTTGATTCAATAGCATGTTTTTGTCAGTGTATAAAACAGTGTTTATTATCATTTTTAATAAAGAATTTCGAAGACGTCACTTTAGCGAGTAAAAAAAAATAATCAGCGAAATAATGATATTCAAGAAGAAATGCCTTTCAATTATTATTAGTGATCGAAGAATGTTATGCTATAAACGACTATGTTATTACTGAGAAAAGAAAAAATATTTTTCTAAATATTTTCTTTCCATTCATTAATGACACAAATATTTTTATACAAATAAAAAAGGAAACGGGAAGTCTTTATGGGGAACAATAAGATTGTTTCTGCTACTAGATTATTATTAGAATTTTAATTAGTTTTAATATCAATCATAAGAAATATTTAAAAGTACGTATATCAGATAGCTTTAAAAGCCATAAAATGCATTGTTATCTAAACTTTGACTGCTATTTTTCAAAGAAACAAGACCACTTTAACGATTCACTTAATATCGCAATAAGTGATTTGTTTCTTTTAAAGATATCTGTATATCGGAAACAGATGTGCATTTTAACGTCGTGACATTTGGAATATTCCGAGTAGGGACAACTTTCCGCTTCCATGATGCTTAATATTCACAGTCTATATGTATACGATATGTAGATTTGATATCAGCGATGCTGCATTCGCTTCGAATACAGAAAAGAGCGGGCTTTTACGCGAATTATTAATGTTCTAAAATCGATGTGAAATGCCGAGTAAATTATTTGATCGGTAAAATCCTTCCCTTGCAATCTTTTTTCGCCATATAATAGAATGGAAAAGCGTGGAGGCCATTATCTGTTTCAAAAATAGAAATACTCGTAGAATATTGAGTTTAATATCAATTGCTAGCGGCTTTTTATTGCTAAATCTCTCCGAATATTTCATTGGAGCAATCAAACTTTCAATTAGTGTTAGAGAAGATTTGTGATCACTGTCGTCCTGTATTGATCGAAATTAGAGCCTGTCGATTTCAATCTTTTTTAATGCGAACTACCAAGTTAATCAGAAGAATATATACAATTGTTTAAGTTCTAATAAAATTTTATTATAATAGATACCGACAGCTTTATAGTTTACTGATTATTATTGCCGAGCCGGTATTCTCACAATATTTCACTAGATTGTGTAAAAGAAAGAGATGAATCAGAAGAAAATATAGAACGTATAGCAAAAATTAAAAATATGTATTATAAGTAGAGTAGAAAGCAATAAGAAAATTTCGCCTTCATTTTTAAATTTTATAAGATCTTGTCACATTAAATACACGCGATCAAACAAGATGTAATTGAAAATAGTAATGTCACACATATCCGCAATGTTAATAATAATATAATAACGATGACAAATGTATTTATATATTAAATAAATTAACATAATGTTCGTAAAATTCGAATTATCATCCGAGTGTTATTTTTGCTTCGATAAGCAAGTGAAAATTTTTCTTTAACAATTTCCTTTCAAATCGAGAAAATAATGAAAAAATTTCTTCTCAAAAGGATTGCACTTTCTTGATCGTTTTTTCAAATAGATACATGTGTAAGATTGTAAATCGTCATTGACGAAAGAATCGAGGCAATTCAACCCATAGCCATTCCTCTTCTGATTTTCTGCGATCATAATGCCCCGTTTGTATCTCGGGGCCCGGTCGCGCAAACGTTTCGCCGCAGCGCCCATGTTTCATGCGATATGAATAATAATCTATAGGATGACTACAGGCATCGCTCGCATGCCTGACACGAGCGTGAGCCAACACGGAATTTGTAATCAAACAACGTAATTTTGCGACATCTTAATTGATGACGTGTAATCGCGGGAGCATTGTGTAATAATATAAATTAGTACTAAAATTATAACACAAATTGCAAATAAATATATCTTGATTCATTTGTAATATCAATATCACGTAAACTTCTAACGTACGAAACGTTCAAACGTCAACATTCACAATCAAGTCGTTTCCTCTAAGTTCTTTACCGCGTGGCAGAAAACGATTCAAAGTGTTAATTGCGAAATAATGTACGTCCAATTACAAATTCCGTGGCAATTTGGCGAAAAAGCTCGCGTGAAGTTAGCTCTCGTTCGTTAGGCGACAAGAGCGGCGACAAAAGTTACGCAAATATGTGCGACAATGTCGGTGGAGAATGTTGAGGGCCGAGTATGTAATTACAAGCGAGGATGCGCAATTTCGCGGCTTTAACTCTTCGTAGTTACAGGCCCAATCCAGCGTGCCGAACGTTCTATTTGTGAAAGCACCGGAAGTGTCTCAATTATCGTGATAAAAATTCTCTTGGGACGATTTATCGCGTGCGATAAATAATGTTATTGCTCGTACCAGCAGAACGTTCGGCACATGTTTTATTCAACGGCCACTCAGTACTCGGCAAAGGATCGAGGAAGCACGCGAATCGTTGAAATCTTCGAGATAGAAATTTTTTGATATATTTCATCGAATTATTATATCATCATAAATTTTCATTTTTCGCCTTCGCATTTATTGCACGTATAAAGATATTTATGATATCACCGAAATATTTTTGCGTTTATGATTCATAGGGCACAGGTTTACTAAAGGAACTTCGTATACTATAACGTGCAATTTTAGCATTTGATTTATATGACAAGTATCCAAAAACGGATCTAACGAAAAACGATTCTAGCATATAAATGTTTCTTGTATATCGTACGTGTATATTTAAAAGTTGCTTGTACAAATTTTTCAAGTATATATTTTTTGTCAAATAATTTTTATTTAATTATATTTTCATAGAATTGTAAAATTACATGAATATTTCGTTCCGTACACGGATGTTCTATATATATATATATATATATATATATATATATATATATATATATATATTAATAATATATATTTTAACATAATTGATCTTTTTCTAAAGTGTCAATCTTTTTACACGATATACGGGACTACAGAGAGTAAACGCGCACGTAGAACGTTTTCGCACTAATTATCTGATTGAAAGTTTAAAAATGTTTTTTTAAGATTCACGAGCTTCCTTAAAATCGCTGATCAAACTGCTTCGCATATTTTCGTAACTTTTGGAACGATGCTGCAGCGAGAGATATATATCGCCCGCATCGAATATACCGTCCTACTTTGAAATGCAATATGCACGACAATAGTACCTCTCTTGTCGAGGTCGAGTGGACACTCGTTTTTCGTTTAGCTTCATTATTCATCGCAAATAGTTACATATCGGTACGCATATATATTATTGATTATGTGAAAAATTTTAATTAATCAAATCAATTAATTATTAGTACGAAATTATGTTAAAATTTGAAAATAAATATATATGTGTGTGTGTGTGTGTGTGTGTGTGTGTGTGTGTGTGTGTGTGTGTGTGTGTGTGTGTGTGTGTGTGTGTGTGTGTGTGTGTGTGTGTGTGTGTGTGTGTGTGTGTGTGTGTGTGTGTATTTAAAAATTGATTTTCGAGTTCCGTTGCAATTTAGGAGAAAGAAAAACTTGATTGATCTAAATCCAATAATTAAAAGCCACTATGAATGATAAATCGCGGCTGTTTCAATTTGTAAAATTTATCTAAACTGTAAATCAGATTAAACAGTAACAAATTGCCAGAAATATCACAATTTTTATTTCGGTTTATTTTAAACGAAATAAAGTACGTACCGTACGAAACTTAATTACAACCACCGTGTGATCAATATCACGGATGTCATATTGTGTGCCATGAAAAAAACGTGCGCACAATATTTCGATGCCAATTACAATTTGTATCGCGCATCACACGCAAAACCACCATGTATTAAACGTGCTCGCTCGACCCCCAGTGTCTCTCTCTCTCTCTCTCTCTCTCTCTCTCTCTCTCTCTCTCTCTCTTTCTCTCTCGGCAGCATGCTGTGCCGCTATGATATGTATATACCAGATCAATGTGTATAATAATTAAAATCGAAACAAGACGCAACTGATGAACTCACTTGTTGTAGAGTACTATGTCGGGCCGCCATATGTGATCGGACGGCACATGCAACATGTGAACTCCACCGTACTCCTTCGGCTCCCACCGCAGTTTGTAGTCGTACCATGACTTGAAACAGCCAATACAAGAAATATATACATATTATTGATACGCCCCTGCGTATTATTAGATCGCATTAAGTTTATAATATAATTAATAATTCAGCATATTCTGAAGAAATAAAGCAGCGAAATTTATTCACTGCCGAAAAATTTGTATTAAATTTAATATAGATATGTTAAATAAAGACCCTAATACTATGTCAATATTTCAACGGAAAACAAATGTAATATTCATCACAATATTCATCATAATTTAAATTTAACTGGGTGTAAAATTAACATATCTTTTGTAAAAAGTAAATTAAGAATAAAAATTTGAAAAAAATGCTATGCAGTAAAAAATATGATATTCAGTATTAAGGCGAATATAAATAAATCTTTGATATAAGATTATCTATTTATCAACATTTTTATTATATTTTGCGTAATTCGAGAAATAATTTAAGAAATTATTGAAAGAGGAACTCATGTATTTAATAAACCAGCTGAGAATTAGAAGCATTTCATTTAATTGAGATATTTATGTTCAACGTAATGTAATTTCGATAATCTCAATTTATATTCTATTCTTTTAACTATTTGTCACCCTAAAGCCCTCAGATGTAATTTCTTATGATAATGATTTCTGTTGCTTTGTAAAGTAATAAAAGCCACGTTCCCCGAAGATTACCGCCGTGGACTAAAAACTCGAGAGACAGTAGCGCATCGCACTTTTTCCTGCAAATATTTCCCGTCGGTATTTTCTCTGAAAAACCTTCTTTGCCTGTGATTCGAGCGAGAAAGAATTTATTCCGTACGATCGTAGTGAATACTTGAGCAAGCTGCTTTTGTGCGTTTTTTCGTTCGTTCGTCTGTGAAGATTTCAATAAGTGTAATATTTCCATATTTTTGACAATAGTCTTTGTCGTTGTCAGTTAGAATTTGCTACAAATTTTTTTCAATCTCTATAATTATAACAATGAATACATAGTTACATACAGATTGACTTAAAATTCTAAGAGAAAAAGTAAAATCTAATCTTATTGATTAGCTTTGTTAAAAATGTTGTTACTTAACCTAATAAATATTTAATCATGTCATTTTAGTTCAGTACGATAATACATAAAAAATTTTTAACATAACAAAACGGAATGTTTTTGACAATCTAAAGTGTTTCGAGTTTTCTCTTGATACGAGAATATCATACAAAATATCACACAATTCGTACACGAGTCACGTATGTTTTCCTCCATAGACACGTATACGAACAGTTCTATCGGACACAACGTATGGTTCCAGAAAAGATTCGCCCCGCAAAGGTGTTAAGTGAAAATTCAATAATCTTATCGTTCTTTATTGTTTCTTATTATTTTTTTCTTATTATCTTTGATCGATCATTTATTACAAATTCTTACGTATAGTAATACTAATATGTGAATTTCATATCATCATTTTGTACAATTTGACTATGTAATTATTTTTGGCATGCAAATAGAAATGATTTTATTATTCATTGCAGCTAACAAATCATAATTTTTTTTCGCAAATGTAATTCTTAAATAAGAAAATTAGATTTAATCAAAATGTTCAGTAACTGATCATTTTTCTAATTAAATATGTTTAAAGTAAACATGTTTAAATTATTAAGTATGTAAATATATAATCATGTTTATCAAACAATAATTAATAAATCAAACCTTGATTACTCCTATTATTCATTGCTAGCAATTATTCATTATACAATCATGATTTGAAATACGTGACATGATACGTACTAATTATTATTAATTTATGTGTTGTTCAATTCTAATTCATGGAGTTTATCAGAAAGATTAAAATCAATAGAAGTAAAAGAATAGATAACTAAGCAAAAATAAAAGATACGAGTATAATAATAAATTATATCGAATCAGAAGGAACTATAATTTATGTATAATTTATGAACTATCTTGTTATAATTTATAGTGTATTACAGAATCGTAATAATATTTAACAGAGAGAAGGAATTATGATAACAGAGAATTTATCTGTTTCGCGCAAGGCATTGCTGCAGGAAATAGCTGAGGGTTGCGGCTATTTACATGTCTATTAGTCACGACATATTGAGGCACATATATACGTACGACAGCCATCCTAATTACGTCAAACATTCACATAAATTCACGAAATACTCAATGGTGCACACCGATATGCGTGCATATATACATCCTCAGCTTCGCGGCATCGTACTGTTGTACCATACACTAATATAAACCACGATTCAAGCACCATAGCTAGTAATTAGCTCACCTATGGTTCAATTATTTCAATAGACCCAGTGCTCAGTCATCGATGCCGCAAATTTCGAAATCATGCGGAAATTTATTGATTTAAAATACTTAGCGCCACAAGCACAATATCTTTGCGCATAAACTTTTATTTAAAAAATTTAATTAATTAATATTGCCAGGAAATAAGAAAATATTTATATGTCACGTGAGGCTATAAGGAAAAGGAATTTTATTATTATTCGATACCATCTCGACTTCCTTATAAGAGTAACGATATCCTTTTATATTCGCGGTAATTCGAAACTTAATAGCAGGAAATAAAATTTTAAAACAGCGGAGAAATGGAATATAACTCATAAAAAAGGATTGATATTTTTTTCCAAGTGTATTTTAAAAATAGTATTTTAAAAATAGTTTTGATAAACAGTCCGTCATATTTATGTCTATATCGTCGTGTTTTAACGTCATGTGTCTTCGCAGATAAAAATTTGGCGCGCGCTCCGGAGTTTGACATTTGCGGTATCATAAATTATTTTCACGCCCTGTGTTAATACCGCCATTAATATATTTAATACATACGATGCAACGCCTCGTTATACGGTTTATGCATTTGGAGGGTCCGTATAGATTATGAAGTACGTTGATTTATGGACCAACATCTGGCCTCGTTAAGTAAATATTCATATTTCGCACGCATCGCGTTACACCCGTTAAGCATTATGCCAGCATGATCGATTGATCGGTATGTTTACGCACATTGTAATAATTAAATAATAAGAGAGAGAGACGTTCGCGATAACATTTCTCGTCGCTGTTACAGCAAAGAACAGAAAACAATTATTAATGCGTCTTTTAAATAGAAAATAATAAAATTATAAGTGGAATTCCGTCGTCTAAAGTGGCCTTAAAACAAGCTAGGCTTCTAAATTATTCAGTCGGCAAAAACTATTCCGATCATGAAAGAGCTGACGGCAGTCGCTTTGCTGAGCAAGGGTCATCAACCCCATTGAGTCTACAATTTTCCCTCGCTCATTCGTCCTTTCGTTCCTTGGCGTTTCCACTCGCTCGATTGCGCCCGGACACGCTTGTACATATATATATATAGGCATACATTTGCGAGTATATGCGCACATATTTCGCTTACAAGAAGAGCAACCGGAGGAAACATACGTGCTCCGTATGCCGGAAAATATCGAAGAAGAAAATTGTGCATTGGGATTGCGTGACTTCATGGATTTCGCTCGAGGGAAACGAGTAGCCTTCGAGAGGATAGCTCAAAAGTCAAGAGGACACGAGGACGGCGAAAGAATAAGGATCCATCGGTATGGTATCTTGAAATATATTTCTCTATAACAAGAAGAAGAAGAAGAAGAAGAAGAAGCGATCCGTTTCGAAATTTTTGCAGTATTGAAGTACGTATGTATGCGCACGATACCGTAAAATATTGTCATATAAATAGCGTTCTATTTCTTTTTAATCGTTTAAGTAGCCTGAAACATAACTCCGTTCCTTTAAGCTCGAGAACTTCTTTAAATTGAGAGAAACGAAAGAGCACAAGAGAGTTGGAGAAATAAGGTGGATACAGATTTTTAGTAATCCCATTGATCTCAAAAGATAACAAAGCGCGATCTTTACGCTTTTGTAAATTCATACATTGCAATCAAAATAAAACTTTTTATGAAATCCTTTAAATTGAGAATAAAGAAAAAAAAAGAAATAAGAAAAAAGGATATAGAAAGAAAAAATAAAAAATTAATAAAAAAAGAGATACGGAAAAAAAAGGAAAGAAAAATAGGAAACCTGAAAATATAAAGCTGAAAAAAAAATTTTTAAGAAAAAAAGCAAGAAAATTAAAATTTATAATGTAATATAAAATTCATAATGTAAGTAATATTTATAAATATTATGTGTGGCAAACCATTTTTATACTATTTTGAATGACAGAATTAATAAATTAATTAAGAACTTATTTACAGAATTCTTATATCTCAATCTAACTCTAAAATAAAATATGTTTCCAAGTTTCAATTAGGAAAATACTTCTTATAACTATAGACAAATTAAAAAATACTATTATAAGATACATTGTTCTATTTTCTTACTATATTCATTTTAATATACATAAAATATAATAAATGTTAAAAATTAAGAGCATTAAATGAATTACTAAAAATTTTATTTTAATTCGGTTTTTAAAATTTTACTTGCAAAATTCTTCGTTCAAGTTAATCGAGTAACTTTTAGTTGGAAAAACTGTGATAGTACGTAGACATCGTACATCACGTATTAACGCTTAAACCAAATCCTTGCACATTTCACCATTTATGTCGCTGTTGCCACGAACTGGTCGTAAATTACGCATCTGGACAGAGTCATGCCGAAAAGCACGTTTAGTTTTATGGCAATCGTACGTATAAATATTAGCATTTTTGCGCGTGGGAAAATGGGTGAAACTCGGTTGCTGCATCGGACGCGTCCGAAGCTAAATGTGCTTCCTAAAATTCCAGCGGCCAGGATCGCTATGTCATGCAGTCGGGAAATGCGCGTGAACAACGCGATGGAAATATCCGTGTAACACCTAAACTGTGTTACATCCTAAAACATAGTTAAATTGTTATTACTTCATACATCATATTATTTTTTTAGAGATAAATTTTTAAAATCACTGACTTATGATTTGTGTACATTTAAACAAGTACTTCAAAATCAATAAACATTACACACAACATTAAGCAAATTTAAAAATTTTTATTTTATAACACTTTATTACGATTTATATGTGCGAAACAAACACTTTGCTTTTTTTTGTAACGTAGACACAAATATTCTGTATCTGATAAATTCAATTGAAATATGATTCGGTTTCCTTGCCGAACACGATGGGAATCATTTCGCTCGAGAAGAGAGCTCGAGAGGATCTCCTCTCGTGAGAGATGAAACTTTGTGAAAATTCGATTGCCCCGCGGTCGTTAATTAGCGACCAATTATCGCGATGAGAGTCTGCAGATGGTGCAAGACTCAACGGGGAATTTCTTCCAGACGGGATTCAATCAGAGTATTGAGAGGTCTGAGAGAGTTCGACGTTTTTAAGGGATTCGTTCGCGAATCGGGAGAGACTGGCGAGTACAGCGGATGTTACTAATTAAAATAATTGTCTATGTCAACTTTAATCTATTGGATAGAAGGTTAAAACGCAAAAACGTATCGATTCTGATACGATTAGTTAGATCTTCAAGTTTAATCAAGATTGAACGTAGTTTAAATTTTTGATTAATCGCCATCAAGGTTAATGAACAAATGATGAAACTAATCTCTCTAAATTCTCAATCAGACTCAAATCAAATTTCATGCAATATGAAACTTTAAATGTATTAAAAAATTCAGATCTAAATATCTGAATATCCAAAGAAAGAAATTTTAATGTCTTGTTAATTATGCAAAGAATTTATCCTTTATTAGATGTTAATATAAAAATATTTTAACATGGACTTGATCTGGCTTCGTTTGCTGCGTCTTCGTTTAAAATCTCAGGAAAAAAGTTGTTCGAGAATTGTTTCAGCTGGCGATTATGCATCGGTGAAATCGGAAAAAATAAATTCGAGCGCTTGTACGAACGAATGTTTATGCGCGAGTTGCATTTTTGTGTCGGCATCGGCGAACGTAAATGAAGTTTAGATTTATGTGTTTTTCGGTGTGCTTCGTCCTGAGAGGTGAGAGAGGGGAGACAGGAGAGAGTAGAATGTCGGAGTTGTTTTCGGGAGCGGAGTCGATAGCCCCTCTCTCGATGCAGCTTCTCCCTCTGCGACGATGCAGCTTTCTCTCCTTCCTCACCCCCCTCCCCCCCGGTCCCGATGGGGTGGAAAAGTGCATCCGCCTGAAAAGTTACGCGAAACCAATCTCTCGTTTTGAAGAAGCTCCGTCGAGAATTTCGAACGACGACGCGGTAATTAACGTCTACGAATTGAATCGGCGTTCTCGAGAGAGGAGCGTAAGTCAGCGAGATTGCGAAGTTTACTTTGGAAAAGTTGTAAAAAGCAATTCTGATAAGCAACGACGTTCTCAGCGATTAAGATAGGAAACGGAAAGAAAAAAATCGGGCAAATTGGCACGCTGCTCATAATTCGTGATGTTTTCGCGAAAATCAGTTGTGGCTAAGTAAAAATAAAAAATCATTGGCGAGACGATCCATCGATCTTGCTGGAAGTTCCTCACTTTTCGAAAGTTTTCAACTCTCTAACTAGTATCACAAGAGACAAAAGGAGGAAAAAGTTATATTTACGTATCCCGAAGGAATCTATAATAACTATACAAAGTTTAAGCAGAGAGTAAGCTTTTGTGCGGCTAACTGGTCTAGTTCTCCCCTGCGGTTCGACGACGAGTCTTACTTTATTTAATACGTCGGCCGACGATGTGCTAAAAGTCGATGTTTCGCACGGAAGCCAATGTGTCGTCGTAAAAGTCAACTTCACAGAAGGTGGCGATAACCGTTTTCGGTTCACGGTGCACGTTGATATGACGACCGGGTAGGAAGCTCTCGTCCGCAAACATGACGAAGACGTCGCTTTTGCTAGGAAAATGCAAAGCGAAAATGCTGACGCTATCTTTGATATTTTCTTTTCGGCATTATCGAGATTGTGCATCGAAAATCGCAAACGTTTATGAGCGTAAATGATACTATTACCAAAATAGCATGCATATAATCATATGCATACACACATTTGATACTTCATTTGATCTATCTAAATCAAAATAGAAAACGTATTCTTCTTTCTCGTGGAATATTTTTTTCCAAGAAAAAAAATTTAAAGTTTGTGATAGCAAGCGGAATAAATTGCGTTGTAAAACAGAGAATGATCGCGCGCGTCGAGAAAAGATTTGCAAGACACGTTTACTCAAAACGTTGCGAGAAAATTTACTTGGCACGTCGCGGAAATCTTGTAACCACCTGAAAAATCTGATTTATTGTAAGCGGTCGGTGTGTATATCGCGGTGTGCATTGTAGACAGCGTACATTTCCGATGAACGCTGAGCTTTGTGCTGTAACAGAATGTCGAAAAGCAAGTCTTTGCTGTTCATTCGGGAACCCGATTTATTTATACCATTATAACGACTGGGTGGGTTGGATAACGGAAAGGATAAAAGATTATCAGTCACCTGGAGCGTAGTATGCGTTGTCGGCATGCTAACTTTGTTACTCGCTATCGACACGGAGAATCGAAAGCCAGACTGGCGAGCGACCTCAAAGTGCAAAAAATGAGAAAAAGCGAAGGTAGAGACAGTGATGGGAGCGAGAAGAAAATAATGGAGCGGAAAAAGAGACACGGAGTGAAAGAGGGCGGGAATTGCGAGCGATGGATAAAGAAAGGAAGAAGGGAAATCGAGGCGATAATAAAGAGAGATATAATGGGCGGGGAAGCGAAATAATAAAGGAGCACGAAGCTAAAAAATAGCGGAGAGAAAAATTTAAATCGAATGTAAAACAAAAGGCAAAAAAAAAAATAAATAACGGACAATACGTGATTAGAGGATATTAAAAATGAGGCAGAAAGAAGATTGTGGAACGTAAATAGAACAAAGAGCCCAGAAATAAAGAAGAGAAAGAAATGCAAAGCGTATTAATTAATTCCTTGTTATAAAATAAGAAAGAATTATTGAAAACGGAAAATCGTGTCGTTGGCAAAGAAAAAAATGAATGTGCAATCAAAAGTATGCCGTCCAGTTCACTCGCATTTACAAAGAGACTTCACGATTGTAATTCATCGATTTCCCTTTTAATAAAGTAAGTGAATTGTTACAAGCGGAAAGATAAATTTCTTAACAGAAAAATTTAATCTGCTAAAAACATGCGTATTGAGCAATATTAATAAATGCAATATAAAGTTTCAGACATAAGTTTCAGAACATAAAATATGAAAATTAACTAGGACGAGCTAAAAAATAAATAAAAACAGATTATAAATTGTATTTGATAAGCGTGCGATATGCGTCAAAAAAAAAGCGGAAGGAAAGGGAGCGAACAAGGTGTTTGCAGATAACAGGATTGCCAACGTTAGTGCCGTCGCGATCAATTTATTTTTGACGTATTGACTGTCACCCGGCTGAGCCGCTCAAAAGAACGCGATTCTGTTACGGATAAGCCCTCGCTCTCATTCGAGATATCGGTTTCACTACCTGTCGACGGAAAATCTAGTAAAAGAAGACCGAATATCATTTTCTTTTCATAAAGCTCAAATTCATGAAATACTGAGAGAGAGAGAGAGAGAGAGAGAGAGAGAGAGAGAGAGAGAGGGGGGGAACTAATAAAATGACAGCCTGAAGACAAGCGAGCGTTATTATTGGAACATGATTGAAAACATGATGAAAGAAAGAAGAAAAAAATTTATTAAGTAATAACATCTTTCTCTTTTATAAGCACATGTGCATTTAAAAATCACTTTAATTATATTTTCGTTTCGTTCGAAGATGATTATCTGTAGTACCGTCGAAAATAATAAAAATTATCACTTTAAACGTTGTGAGCTTCAGCACAATCGACGGTACTGCAGGTAATTATCTTCGAACGAAACGCGTTGTATAATTACGATTGAACTTCATCCGCCCCCTGGCGGACTCGTTTGATCGCTAAATTATCAATTGATCTATTTCCTGAAATATCAAGAGATAGACTAATGTTTGCCAAGTTTATGTATAAACAAGATAGATTTAAAGATCTTCAATTTTATCTGAATTCCGATAGGTCATTAATCAATTTCACATTGCTTAATTATTCACGAGAACGTTGAGAACACAAAAATATTGTATCTTAAAGATACAATGCAATTTCCGCACGTCAAGATCGACGCTCGTGCACAATTTATCAATGAGTCTATACTTCCATTAAGACCTATTAATCGTTTAAAGCTTCCCTGCGTTGTTGCTCCATTAAAAGAGTATCGAGATATATTTCGTGTCAACCGTTTTTACAATTATATTCCCTTTCTTTTTTTTTTTCAAATCGCAATCCCACGGCCTATACAATTAAGCAAGTTCACAGATCAGCTGGCGACGTATACCTCGCTAGTTTAATTCGTTTTCGTGCTCGGGCAAAAAGTAATTTCGCTTGCGGATTCGTCGATATGTATGAGGTCGATTTTACGGCGAAATTAAACTAGCAACTCAGATGTACGAGGAAAGCTCCCTCAGATATTTCGCTATTTCGTCGAAGTAAATCGCGCAGGTACCGCCACGCGTTTCCGTATTACGTAAGAAACTTTGCGATTCATATCGAGAAATGTTACATGACCAGTCTCTCGATATTTCGACATCTCACAGCACAGTATCAATATCTCACGTTTCATTATTGCTACTTCACTGAAGTATAAGAATCGCGAAGAAAATACTCAAAGTATAGTGAAGTAGTAATAAGTAAAAATTATCATTTTTCTCATAAATGATATCAGAAAGGACAGTTTTGCTGATAAATATAAAAATCTAAAAATTTGACCAAATACAAATCTAAAAATAGTTTTGTCGAGCTTTCAAAATTATTATGTACGACGTTCAAATTGATTGCTGGAAAACAAAAAATTTTTATTATCATATTTAAGCATTCTATGTAATATGTTGATGGTTCAATAAAAATTATTTTCAGAATTGTAATTGGCCAAATTTATAAAGTTGCCAGTAAAACTGTTTTCTCGATGTACACATTTAGAAATTCGTTCCCGTTTTATATTTTTGTTTTCCAAAATCTTTTAGCCTAATTAAATTTTTTTTATTTGTAAACTTTGCAAAGTTTTCTTGTCGATAAATCTGTCATATACGAAACTTTATCTTCGCGCATATGATAGATGATGAAACAGATGTAAGAGAAAAATGGTAGGCGGGATAGAGAAGAAAATAAACTTTTTACTGCAAGCCTCTGCAAATCGTTGTAACAAAAAGTGAAAAAAACTTTCGCAATAATATTGTCATTTGCGTAAGGTCTGAAGAGTGTATCTAAAAATTATAATTTAAATTACAAAAAACAATTCTGCTTGCAGACACTTTTAGCTAACTATAATCAATATTTGTTCATTTTTGAACAGAGAGATGAAATAAACGAAATATCTTATAAACATGTGCAATAACAACATTTTTAATGTAAAATCTTACCATCTTTTTCCTATCTTTACATCTTCTAAAAAGCAAATTAATTTTTAGAGAATAAAATTCAGAAAATAATAAAATTGGATTACATAGCATTAAAGGAAAAATTTACGATTCTGATATATTAAAAAGAAAAAAGTTTTTGTGTTACATGAAAAACATCGGAAACCCAGATTCCGTTATCTGTTTGTAGTGTGTAGCACCGAGAGCGAATCAGTTACATGGTTATATGTCTACATCAGAACATCACGAGACCAGGGACGACTCTAATTATTAGAAATTAGTATGATTTTGAAATTTTTGAATTTTAAAATCTTATCTGTATTCTGAAATTTCTGTATTGAAATTAAGAGAATATTTTTTATGCTTTAATATCATTTAATATTAAAATTCTCTTTAAAATAATGTATTTTAAACATATTTTCCATCGGACAAAATAAAAAATATTCTTTGATTAATTTTTTAATCATTTTTAATCATGCATTGCTCTAATAAATTTTCAATTATGCTTAAATATTCAACCGTAATATTGACAATATTAATAGTAATTTTGTAATTTTTTGGTAACCGCTGATCAAAATTTCATTCCATTTTAAATAACAGTATTAATTTCTTAATTATTATTTTAATCTTGTACAAAGAGGTTGCGCTTTTCATGTATTATACTTCGTGTGATAAAGATTTCGGTGGGTATCTGAGGAATTGAAAACGAAAGGTAACATAACGAGAGGCTTGGTGTGGACGATCCTGAACGAGGGGGAGTGACAAGGATGTGAGCCGATACTAACGGTAGGCGAGGTTGCTGGCGACCAGTCGCTCTGTGAGGGTAGAGGGTGGTTTCGACGTTGAAGAATGGCACGTCGCTCTACGAGACGCGCCGGGAATGCTTTGCCATGTACACGTACAACACGCGTTTAGACAGAAATGTAACTCGTGCTGCAAACGGGTTGCATCCCCGATCCGCGGACCGTACGGTACGCGTATGAATCGTTTTCGTACTACGACGAATAACGTTCGACGGACCGACATATGTGTATATTCCGATTTTATCGGCTTTGACTATGGAACTACAACAGCATGATGCAACAGCAAAACCGCGTTTTGTTCCGAAGAGCATTCTGCGTGAGTGAATTTTGTTATAATTGAGGAGGCGCACACGTAACGCTGTCAGGATGTTAACGGTCTGTTTGAGGGAAGTTGAAACTGTTTACTAAATTATCCGGCAAAAATTTGAGAAGTAATTTCAGTACAGAAATATCAAAAAAATTTGTACTAATATTATACACAAATTCTATATAATTAAAATGTATATAGTTAAAATTTTTCTGAATCTTTCTCAATCTTTCAATCATAAGTGTTGATCTCAACCATATGTGTATATTGGTATTTTTCATTTATACCGGAGTTTAAATTTTCTATACTTTTCAAGTGACTTATATATATATATTAATTACTATTTCATTGCATAATAAAGTATTAAAAGTACCAATAAATATGCAAAGCGCTCGGTAATGATTCGATAATGGACCTCTATTTTATAAGGTTTTTACTATCGAATCATTAATCGTTTTAATTATTTATATTAGAACTTTTTAATAGTTTATGATGGAATGAAATAATAATCAAAAGATATTCAAATCGCTGTGCGTAATAATTAGATTTATTTACTTAGATTTTAGAATCAAATAAACATCACCGTCTCTTCATTCTAAAATATATACATAAATCTATAAAACATTATATTTATTTATAATATTTTATTTTCTTTTAAAATATTTATACATTTATATCTGATATAATATTTTTCATAAATTCATCACCTCAGTTTAAACCAGAAATATTTTATCACTCACCAATATGATGTACAGCAGCAGAATTATAACTGCAATGTTGTTCTGCACAATATGCATATATCTAAATTAAAATTCATGTTTCACAATAACTAACATTTAAAAGCTAATTACTACGTACAGAATAAAGAAAATAATTCTTTTGTTCAATAAATTTTTATAAAATTTGATAAAAGATAAAAGTTTAAATAATTCAGATAAATTATTCAGAATAAATAAAAGGTCACTTACCCCGTGATTACTCCGCCATCGTTCAATGCTCTTCCTCCCTTCTCGTTCTCTTATGTTCTTCCATTGCACTCATGATATTTACACAACACTCGAAGACCATGACGACCATTAATTACAATCCGCGATCCTTACGCGCACGATCCTTAATCACGGAAATTATTCAATCGCACGAATTGATAACAGTAGGGAGTAATCGCATCGAGCGTTTCTTAGTATCTATCGTGATAGCATACAGAGAAGTAATATGATGACAAATGCGATGGAGCTTTCCGTTTACCATTACGCGAATGATAACAAAGAGACTTGTTAGCGCGCCGTAAGCCGCAAAACCAAACACCGAGAGTCGCGCGCCAGTTATTGCGAAATATTTAATGTATTATCACGAAATACTAGTACATTCCGTAATAGACTCTGTAATAGCTCTTCACATTTTGTACTGATTGTGAATAAATTGATATGCTATGCGCAGCATTCCGTACTTCAATCACACAAATGAACGATTTGTACATTACGCCTATCGTTTTTTATTAAAAAAATGATAGGCAATTTACGTATATATTACAAGAAAAGCGCTTTCAATCTGAAAATAGGTAAATTATATATTGGAGAAAAATGCAAAGATAAAATATGAAAGTGAAATCTGAAATTCTTCTTTTCTCCTTTCCTACGTTTCGATTTCTTAATTAATCATATTACGCGCAGATTTTATTATTTAAACACATAAATCGATGATCTGTACATTACACTCTCCTCCCATTTCCTACCTAAAAATAATAAATAAATCGCGTATAAATTAAAGAAAAATTCAAAATACGATGAAGTATATATATCTCAGCTCTGGCGCATCATTGAAAAAAACTATATTAACTGTAAAATCAATGAAAGCAATTTGAAATTCCCGTTTTCTATCGCCTCGATTTCCGAATTCGAATGAATGAATGTCCGCCGCGTCGAGTCGTATGCCTAACTTCAGAGTCATTCATCGCGAGAGTTAACTAATTGCGTCGACTGGTAATTATTATCTCCACGGAATGATCGCGTTTGGGTGTCTCGAGAGATAGTGCAACAATGTTTAGTACCTTTCGCGTCGCGTCTCCAGAGATAACGTGACGTTAGGCAAAGCACGCGGCACTACCGGCTCGCTCGAGTGTCGGCGTACAAATGACTGCGTCGTGACTCTGAATACGCGCGCCGCGTCGCGCTCGACCTTGATACGCAGCATACTTCACACCGAGCGCCGCGCGATAGCTAAACACGGTATTATTTATATTTTCGAATCATTCTGTTCATTCTAACTGAAAATTCATAACGTAAGAATTAAAGAATTTTAGATCATTGTTATATTTATGAGCAATAATTATTTTTTCAACGATAGTTAAATTCGGATATATCTCAGATCGCATGCAAAATTTTTTTTTTTTTTTTTTTTGAATAAGCTGTTGTTATACATTTTGCATTTTATTTCTCGGATTTATTTGTCTTGTTCAAGATAATTAATTTCGCTTAGTTGGGTAATTAGTTAATTATCCATAGGATTAAATAATTTGCGAATTACAATTCAAATTTGTTATTGATAATTAACTTATCAGTATTACATATATGACTGATAACATTTGTGTATTTATTCATTAAACAGAACGAAATTAAAAATAAGTACAAATTTAAAGTTAAAATACTGAAATATTATCTGGATTGCAAAAATCAATAAAAAATAAATATAGATCAAAGTTTTTTTAGATTTATAATTTGCATTGATCTTTAAGTTAGAATTTTATTTATAATTTTCTGTATCATCTATTTCGAGAGTTGTATGTATTTTAATGTATATTTTAATTATATATATTTCATAATTGTATTATTTATTTTTATTATTTTATTATTTTTATTATTTTTATATATTTTACATTATATACGAGATATAAAATTAAAAATTATTACAAAATAATAATTATCTTCTGCATTTCAGTCTGGATAAACGTCCAAAGCGGAATTAAACATATAAATGTACATAATGTATATTATTAATCTGATTTCATAAATTCCATCATTGATGTGATATCATTAACTAACTCTGATTGTTGTTTGTAAATTTGAAAATTATTTATGATATTGCATGTTTAAGATTTTTTATTTTGATTAATCTCCAGAATACGCTACTAAAATAATATATGGCAATTGTGAAAGACGTTATATATAAAAACGTTATATATTCTTCTTGCAAAAACAATTAGAGTTTTTCTCACGAGAAATCTTACTACAACACGTAGACATTTCTAAAGTACGTTAACGACAATATTTCGAGAGTTTTGCGCGTCGTTTCGTCTAAGAAACACGCTGTAATCGTTACGCTAATCGACGCTTTAATTATTCTTCAATTACGCGCGACGGTGCGCCACTCGTTGTCTCTGGTTTCTCTTGCCTTATCCTTCCTAATATTTTAGGTAGGTAAAGAGCCACAACTTCAAATACATTGGTAGATATGTACAAGGTGTAATACAAGTAATTTGCAGTGTGCTATTTGTGTAACGCGCAGCAGCAAGACAGCCGTTGTTTCCCAGATACGAATGTCCCCGTTGCATCGTTAATTTTCTCCTTCTAATAAATGTTCTAATGTTCGTAACGGTCTAATTACGTTGCATAAATTTCTCCTGATTCTTTGTTTTGTATCAAATTTTGCCATAGTAATACGAAAAATAAACATTTTTTCTTAAAATAAAATTTTGCACGTGATTAAATACTGATATATAATATAGCCAAAATAATTTCATTAAATTGTAAATTGATTTTTATTAGAGTTGTAAGATAATATTAGAAATATATATAATATTAGAAATTTTAATGTTTTATTTTGCAAACAATTATCAACATGTAAAAAATTATGTTTTACTCTGCAAATAATTATGGACATGTAAGAAAAATGTTTGAAAAAGGGGAGACAATTATAAATTTATATTATAAATTAAATATTTAAAAGAAAATTATTTATTGCTCACCTGTTCGACCCATAGATTTGTTGTCATGATTTGGTTCTTCAAGTTCTGTAACAAAAATCATTTGCTCAATGAATATAAACAATATATTTTTTTTTAATCGTATAATCGATCTATTGTAAATTGATTATCTATTTTATAAATTAAATTGTATTAGACTTTTAATTGATTTTTTTATTATACATAACAACACAAGTATACGTTTTTCGATCAATTTATAGAATCTTTAATTTAATTTTGAAATTCATTTTTGAAATTACTTGAAATAGAAAGATAACGTTGATTTGTTTAACTTTCTATAACGATTTCTACGATCCTATTTGGCAAGCGTTTGGCAACGTTTCGACTTCCAAATGTACGACATTCCTCGTCTCCTTTTTGCACCTGTCACCCACAGTGCATTGTAATTTCCGGATTCAACGCCGACCCGCGACTAATTGGACCAGCTAGCTGTTCAGGCACATAGACGGAACTTGCAGCCGTAATCCCAGTTATGGACTGCTAGTATGCGATTTTGGACTTTCCGCTATTTCGTGAATCCCCGACGTTCACATTTCAAACTATATCGCACGTGGAATCCATCCGCATGTGTATATGTGTATGGATGTTTGTATATGCGCGCAAATCTAATCCCGATTGAATGCGAACGATGTGTGCCGGGGACAAGCGTGTCCTCAAATATTTCTGCCATATTGATACAATTTCCTACTGACTTCAGGATACACGATTATTAATTACCTATTTACAAAACTATAACCACCGCTATCAATATCATCATAATTATTGCAATTATCGACCACGAAAGTTATGATATCAACGTTATTAATTTAATAATAACGTACTATTATTATCGTTATCTGATACACGGATATTACCACATTTACGTGTAAACTTTTAGTCGCGGCGATTTATCTCCTCGCTTAATGCAATCATGGACATTGCGGTTATAATACTTTCTTGTCGCTTTCACTCATTTAATTTTGCAATTTTCACCGCGGAAATTTATCTACGTCACGAATTCCGTTGCGTGTTAAATAATAAATAAATATATATATATATATATATATATATATATATATATACGTTAAAATAATAAATATATACGCTGACAATGTTGAACGCTTCCGCTGCTGTGACATCAATGAGAAGGTGTCCGACAAGGTAATCATCGCAACATAGTCGCATTGAGGGTCGGTATTGAATGGATATTCACTGTGGGATGAGTTATTCTCCGCGATAGGAAGGCGGATTGTATTCATATGCAAATGCAATAATACCGATATAGCTTTAGTCTTCGCGTTTTGATGAATCGCGGATGTAAATGTAACAAAGACCGGATGTATTATCGTAATGCTATCAAGAGACATTGACACATAATTTTACACGTAATTTTAAACTGCCAGGCTTTCATTTTTATAATTATTATAATTATTATTATAATATTATTTTTATAATCAGCTATTAAAGATGATACAAGATTTGTTCATATCGCTTGCACTCGTGTTTTCCGTTCTTTTTTTCTCCAATGTTTCTTGCATGTATGCCCATTTCGTTTTAGATGCAAAAAATACTAGGGAATACAAGCAATGCGAATACCTATAGTAAAACCTATAATAAAACAATAAATAAGACGGCAAAAGGGAAAAAAAAAAGAGAAGCATTCTTTTTGACTAACGAACGTTATTTGGGACTACGGTTTGTTTTTATTATTGGGGTAATTTTTAAAATAATAAATTACATCGTACTTTTCCGATAAAGTAAATTAATTTTTTATATTTTCTTACATCTCTAAAGTGCATCTTTAACAAGAATGCTTCAATTCGATAAAAAGACATCGTTATTTTCTTTTTTTTTTTTCATTTTTTCCATTATTCTTTGTAGGTAACAAGCGTCAGATTATTACTTGCGCGACTCCGCCGAATCGATTGAATTTTCGCGGGATTACAGGGCTCGCACATTATCGCGATTATAGGGGCAAAGGCTAATTAATTCGGGCGTTCCGATATACGGGCGTGTGTTCGGCCATTCGCTCGAAATTAATGTCACATCGATTGTAGATATGGGAAGCGGAAAACTCGCGTGTCGGTTTGTACGAATTTCCATGTCGATGCGAGAGTGACTGTACTCGTGAATAATCGATTTTGACACGAACGACAGTGTTGAACGTAACGAAAATGATATTATAATAATAATAATAATAATAATAATAATTTCATGCTTCTTAGCAATATTAATACTGAATCAGCATTAATATAATATAACACTAATAACTAACGTAATGGCTGAATGCATATTGAAATTGTTACTTCTAATGATCGGTAATAAATAATGATGTCATAATTTGACTTATGATATTAACTAAATAATTAATTATAATTACTGTAGTAATACAATGACGTTGCTTGTAATTATAACTATTGTTCATTATCAAAGTTAGCTCTCGGCGCTGATCAGCCAGGACGTTAACGATTCACGATACGGAAAGTAACTCCGAACTGTTCCGCATCGATACCGCAACGTATTGCCAATTGTAGACGGGGTGAGGAGTAATTAGCAAATTACTTTACATGTAATTAAACTCTAATTGCGGTAGAGAGTGGACGCGCTGTACGATCGCGCGAATGTAGGCGCGCGACAATTAGTGCGAGCGCGCAATATGTTAATTGATTCGAGTATACCGCGACGGATTCCGATACATAGGTGGATATTAGACTCACGTTGTCCATGTGGATCGTAAATTGAAAATTCCTGTCGAATTCCTGCATTTGAATGCAAGAGTATCCGCCAGTATCCAAACGTTTCTAATTAATTCTCACGCTATGCGGCACGTTGTATATTGAGATCAGTTAGTTATTTAGGAGAGGAGGACTGTTTTTTTTAGTAATTATGATAACGATGACAATTATTTTGTTTACAGGCAATCTACAAGAAAAAAAAAAAGAAAAACTCGTCGATTATAACAATTTATTATTAATACTGCTAAATTTATTATTTATCAGGTTAATTATATTGTGTATTACATTAATTACACTAATAGTTATTAAGTGTATCATTTTGATATAAGTTAGATATGATTTTTGGTATTTAAAAATTTTGTATTCTTTTAAGATAATTTTTATTTTTTAATAGTCATTGAGTAAAGCTTGTGTTTATTGTTTCTTTTCTTTTTTTTTTTAGAACAGTTTTATTTAACTACTACTAATTAATTTTATCTACTGTAAATTTTTATTTTGGAAGATCTGATTTGATCTTTTTTTCATTTTTTTAAGAAGCGATCGTGATATTGCGAATATGCTGCGGATAATATATACGAGAAATGCGATCTTAAAAAAAATGAAATAATGATTGGCAAGCGTTGTCAAACACGAAAATCTAATTTATATCGCTCTTCGAGATATCACGTTGATTTAATGCGATTTAACGCGATTTAACGCGAGACTCGATAGCGAATAAGTTTTATACCTGCGCGAGCTTCTTCATAAAACTGAAAGATAGAGAGAATAATGAAGAAGAAGATTTAAAATTAAAATTAAAATTTGTTAACAAAATTTTAATCAATAAATGAACATATAAATTACTTTGTAATATTGTAAATTTTAATATTATCGATTTTCAATATAAATTAAATTAATTGAGAGAATCCGTGGGAAAAAATACCTTATGAGATTTGTATATGTACTGGGAAAATAAATATAAATAATAAATCCTATATTTGTCAAAGCTTTATATTCCTTCTAAATGCAAAATATTAAAAAATATAATTGGATTTGACAGATTTGTGTACTTGTAGGGGAATATTGTATTCTATCATTGTAATACGATATTTGGAATTAGTTGATAAACATAAATCGTAGGGCAAATATTATGAAGTTGACAGTATGACAAAGAACGAAGGCAACAAAATGTTCAGGCTCCCGAGAATAATTTCTTCATTTCTGACGTCGTAAATCAAGATGACCGATTGGAGTGGGATTAGAGTAGCAAAAATAGATGTATGCCTGGGACGGTTGGCACCGAGAGATGAATAATGCTCTGTTTTCCAACGTTGAATATTTAAGATTGTTGAATATTCACGAAACGCGTGAAACGTTCGGAATGACAACACAAATTTACGTAAAGCATAATTTTTTGTTCATAACAAAAATATCCCTCCGATCGTACGTAGTACGATTTGGAGAGATGTAATTTACGTACTCAGAGATCTTGTAATTAAGTTTATGTTTGCAATTAATTTTTATTTTATATTTAACTTTTAATTAATTAAATATATTAAATATGTTAAAATTGTTTGTAATTTTTCTCTTTTTAGTAATTGTCGTCGTCAATGTATGAGGTACCTGGCTGTTTACAATAACTTGGTACATATTTTTCTTTTTCTTGTTCCAGCGAGAGAGAACGTATAGTTATATATTACATCCAAACATTCCTTGTTTATGCTCATCAAAAGAAACTCAATATGTTTCACGTACCGCGTTAATGAATGCATATCGAACATAAAGTACTGAGCTGCAGCCGACGTGAATTTGACGTATGCTATTCAAACGCTCTGCGAGCAATACAATCCTCTAAATGCATTAATTAAGTGGCTCTAAAACGCAATAATTAAAAGGCATGTTGACGATCAGAAAGCCGCACTTCTCAGTATCGATCAGCATTTAATTCAATTTTTTTAGGCGTATCAGCTGTTGGAAATGAATAAAAAGAGATTTTCTGCACACCATTTTCATGCACCTGATAAGATATTTTACATCACTACCACGATTCTTTATTATTTACACGATACCTTTTATTAAAAGTATTGAAAATGTTAGTATTATTTCACTAGTTTTTCGAAACACTTTTAACTCTATTGTTTATTAATATCTACATTTTTTTATCAATTATATGAACTTTGAACATTATTTGAAAAGCATAATTTAAATGGCAAAAATACGCTAGAAAAAATTACATCATTAGAAACTCGGCATATCTAAAAAGAACTTGTAGGTTAAGAAGGAAAGTCCGTTTAAAAGTTTTTAATAGAAACAGCATAGAAAATCCGCTCGGTGCTTTTAAATCTCTCAAGGTTTTTCTACGATTCTTATACTGCCTTCAATTTCTACGCGATATTCACGTGAAGCATGTCAAATTTTATGTTCAATCTCTAAATTTAAACAAAATTAAATACGCGGTTCTAAACTGATTTACTATCGAAGAGACAGTTTCATATACAGTTTCATATACGGATAAATATAAATTTTAGACGTACTTTTGATAGATATAAAATTGAAGTTGGCTGTCCTGAAATTTATGATCCAGGTAGAATGATAAAAGTAGACTTATTATATTATTGATGAATTGTAGAAGAAAATTGAAATTTCCAAGTTGCGATATATATCACATATGACATCATCCTTTTTTCCGTGAAAGATTGTTTTCTGTACAAAGTTATTATCGTAATGACCTGAGTAAAAGTCAATACAATCGATGCATAATGAGATAATCTCAATTTTACACTTACATATGCCTTGCCTACAGCCGCGAATCGTTGTACATGAATAATGCAAGCCAAACGCCGCGATGCAAGCGCATGAAAATCGGAAAGCCATTCGCGATGGGAAGACTTCCTTCACTTTGCGCAGTTGTCAATGTCAAGCTGCCATTTACAATCATTACTAGACAGTGATTGATTATTCATGTGATTAGTAGGCAACTATTGAATCACTTAATCATGATTAAGATAAACTGAAAACTAAACGTATAATTGCTATTTAGATTAATTTTATTCATGAATTATATTTATAATCTTCTGAATTATTCATCAGTTACACTAGTTAATTATGAGGTAAAATATTTCCATAGTTACTGAAGCCATTTTAATTGAGTCATATGTTAATATGCGTTAATAATTAAGTCAACATGTAGTTTTATATATGATTTTATACATGATTAATTTTACAATTAAATCAAAAATATATATTCATTTTAAAATTTTTGGATAAATTTTTTTATTAATAGCGTAATATAGATACATGTCATTAAAAATCAATCTGCCAATATAAAGAATATATCATGGACATAGTCTAACATATAACTATCAATAATAAAATATCAATAATTTACACAAGACGTAAAAGTCATATATAAAACCTAATAAGTGCAGATGGAATGATGTTGATTTTTTCAAACTGCAATTATATTTGCTTTTTCAGCACAAATCGCCGTGTGCTGATCGTAATTGAATATCCAATTCATATCGGAGTGGCCACATTTTTACCTCGGCGCAGCCTGTGAACGCGGCTCTGAGAAATTTACATATTTATGAGCAAATCCCGATGTAGAATGCTTACGAGAAACGCGTCCTTCGTGTTTGTACGTGTACATACTCGTCCGGTAAAGATACAAGCGAGTAAGCGCACTATTCCTTGCAAAATTGCTCAACGGTTTCATTGCACACGTACTTAGACGCGTTTAACTGCATGAGACTGGGCCGAGCGATAAAAGCCGAGGGGAATGGTCTTTTTTAAATTTATTCTTTTAATCCTTTTCCTGGCTGAGTTTCATCTAAATACTATGTGGGTTTAGACTCGTAATAAGTTCATGGGTAAAGTTCTTTAATTTACTTTTTAAGGATTCTTTAATTTCAATTAATTGATCTTAACATATGTAAATTTTTATATACCTCTTAGAAGCGTTCTTTTTTTGGATATTTTATAATTTTGGATGGATATTTTATTAATCACAATTGCAAATATTTACAAGCACGATGTGGCCTATTATAGCTGTCATTATCATGATAATCCACTTGACGCTTATGCATCGACATTAGGGCGCATTGTAGTGCTGAAGGGCGTAGTTCACGGAGATGTTTGTTCGGGGTGGTTATCGTGGAGGAATTCCGGTTTCAGAAGTAGGGATAAACAGATAATGTTTGATCAATGAGTGAAAGGGGAGGTTGGTAACATGCGAAGGAAGGAGGAAGTGGAAGGGTAAGGGCGTTTTTTCTGCAAAAAGGTTGGAAGAAAAGCTATCGGTTTTTCGCGAAAGTTACACGAAAAACTACTCAACGGTAATTTCGCGTGTCAATTGCGATACTCACGATAATTTCTAATGCTATGAAACGCGGTGAAATATCATCACGGATATAATTTCTTGATATAAAAAGAAATAAGTTACTTCAAAATATCAAATATTATTAATAATCGTCATCACATGGCAAATAATAAAACAATAAGATTACAATGTTATCCCATAATGAGTTAACAATTTTGCGGAAATTGTTGTAGTTAATTCCAAGCTACATTACGCGTTAGTGGCAAACAAGAAAATTGCGCTCGAAAGAACGCCAGATATTCGAGGATCGATCAAGGGTGGAAGATTAATGAAGATCGAAGTCACTGGTATATATTAGCGAGCGTGCTAGACAGGTTCTTGTCGTAATTTCACATTCCTGAGTGACGGAGGCGAAACGACGAGATTCATTATGATTTCCATCATCTGTCGTCTGACTCTCGTCTTCGTCTCTTAGACAGCTCGATTAAGCCCAGCACGATCGTATCAATTTCGTTGACTCGTCTCTAATTACGTTACATTTCTACAATTACGGGTTCTCATATTTAATATTACACTTCTGTAGTATATGAGAGAAAGAGAGAGAGAGAGAGAGAGAGAGAGAGAGAATCACTAAGTTTAATTTAATTTATATTTCTAATCACACATCTTACAATTAATTATATATATTAATGTAATGTGTAGTTCTTCCTTTTTTTTTATATAAGTCATAAATTAATTACAACAAATATATTTGTGTTGAAAATATCACGTATTGATCAGATGGAAATAATAATCGTGATATAATATTTTTTCTAAACGTACAAACTTTTTTGAATAAATAGAAGCTTTAAAAGGTTTGAAATTAGTTAAGCTCTTCGTCAGATATCGTTAATAGTTCGCCATGCTAATCCGACTTAACATGCGCCTCCTAACGCATTAACCATGCTAAAGTGCATAATCCTATGTGCAGTATGACCTGCAGTATCGTCGTAATAATGGCTGATCAGTGGCTTTCCATTACTACTGGTCCAGTCCGCACACTCATTCGCGAGGTTGTAACTCGGACTAAGGGAGACCGACTATAAATAGCCGTTAGATATTCATATCGAGAGTTAACATCGCCAGTTTCTCTCCATTTTAATGGATTAGGAGATGCGTTCATCCCTTTTGATGGTTGACGTGTAACGCGACGCACCGTTTAGATTATGCGAAATGATTTTCGTTTACGCGATGGCACGTTCGCATCTCGGAGCGAGAATAATTAAATGGACGAGAATAAATCTCGCTTAGCTGATCTATGTATTTCGCCATTTTGCCATATCTAGGTTTGTAAAGTGGAAGAAACGTAAGTTCTGGAAATTTGTTTTTGTCAAGATACGCCCAGATTATATGAATTTGCACCTTTATTCTAAAATAAATAAGACAGAGGTGGGTTCCATATGTTTTTTTTTAATTAGCAACGTTTATTTTGTCGAGAAGTTGGTCGACTAAGTACGAAAATTGCGAGTTTTTCTGGCGAGAAAATTATTTATGGGCTAGCAAATGGTCCCATAGCGACGCAAATGAGACGGTTTAATAAATAATTTCTTAATGCAATGCGGCATTTCGCCAGGCGCAGTTAAACGAGCAAACTTTCGAGATTTCGTAAACAAGGCAATGCGATTACGGTAGGACAAAATAAAAAGTAAAAATTAAGATAAAGTATTGTTTATATTCCGCGCACGTATCTTGCATGGAACGAGTTTCTTTGTGAATAGCAAATAAAATAGTTTCTAAAAGCAATCTAGCAACAAACTTCCGTTTATTGAACTATATTGGAAATAAACATATAAATTATCAATGCGTCAATTTTTGTAACAAACTTTTGAACTTTTTTTCGCAATTTTATGGTGTATATATATATATATATATATATATATATATATAAAATATATAAACAAGGTTTTTTTTAAATAGATATCAAACAAACAGAAATGTTATTACGATTGCGTATTGATTAATTTTTTTAGCATACGTATTTATTGCTTTTACGCGAGTTTTGCATTTTTTGTGTAGATTACGCATTTATTAACAAATAACATACAGTTTCAATTACAAAGCGTCAAAATATTTCAGATAATTTTTCCTTTTATCTGTGATAAAACTTTTAGCATTGACATTTGTGTTATCAAAGCATAATATTCGTTATTTTTATTTTTTTAATCTTTCTAATAACTATTTATATTTACATAAAATTATTTTATATTTAAGTAAAAAATATCGTTTCCTTTCTATATATATTCAGTGAAATACATTAAGATTAATTTTAATGATAGATTTTCTGATTGCTTAAACTGTCATTTATAAAAATCAAAATATTTCTAATTTCTTGATCTAAGATCATTCTGAAAAAATGAATAAGTCGCTTGAAAATATCGGCAAATGTCAATGACATAGCATGAAGTAGCGAGGTTAGTCTAATGATGGCATGCACTCCAGAGGCAGCCGTGAACCTGCCACAAAGCAAACGCCTGGCCAATAATTACGTAAATACCAGTGCTGTTGTCGTGGCACTAGGCCTGGAGGTGATGTACAAGTCCGTTACGAGATTTCTGAAATATGCATCACAATGATTTTGATATTAGATGTTCGGCATTGCCTTAATTGCAACAATTAACAGTCACAGTTTGGCAATAATCAATAGTCGTTTATAATTATCAAACCTCTTTTTTTCTTATCCTCGAGAAATCGATGAAAATTGAAATATTTTTTGAAAGAAAAGGGGGAGAGACTTAAGCTCAAAAACACAATTGTTTAATAAAAACAATCTGGAACCTGATTGCGTATTTCGATTACAATAACGTTGGTTTAATATCTATTACATTACGAAAGACAATTAACGTAAAGATTTTGTTGATTCTTTTGCTCATTTTACAATCTGGTATTTCGGTCACGAAACAGCCATAAAATTCGGACATCAAATGAATATCTCTTGGTAAAGTTTCTAAAACTTTCGGCTTCGTACCGCGCGGTACGATTTAAGTTGCTGTTATGCAACGCAGGAAACGTTTGCGAAAGTTACACGAGCCAAGTACATCGCAGACTACCGTTAACTCTGGCAAGACAAGGTCTCAAGCCTAATTTACTAGTTTCATGAATTTAAAATATCTTGGTGGTGTATCATGATCAAGTTGGCATCTAATTAAAACCTACTATTCTTGTTCCAAAGAAGATTGAAGTTAAGATCAAAATTCTGTTTGTTATACATTTTCCCTATTCGGTATCGACAGCGATGTCACTGAGGAAGGTAACGTGCTTATATAAACAGATTTATCTAAATGGAACGTTACGGACATAAGGTGGCAAAGAAGATCAAAAGTGCATTGTGAAAACCATCATTTTTCACAGAAAAAAAATATATTCAAATTTATTATTCTATATTTATATAGAAATCATTATAATTTTATTATAACTAATTTATAAAAATGCGTAAAGATGTATGAATATTTTAATCTAAAATTTGAAAAAAAAATGTTTAATATAAAAGAATTCTGGAATTATTTATTTTACAACTATATTTTATTTATACTAATCAATCTATACGTGTTTCTATTATCACTACTGATACGCTCTATGTAATGAACTGTATTATATTAATCATATATCTTTATTACTATTTGATGTAAAATATGTTTATGACCGGCTTATGCATCGAGTACTATTATTACGTAGTATAGCAGATAGGAATGACGCGAATGTCCCAAGGAAATTCAATGCGGAATCGTAGTACGACACGGGGAAGTTTTCTCACGGAAGAGTCGTAGTCGCGAGTGGAAGAGGGTCGAGAGGTGACGCCGCCATTATTGTGCAAATTAAGGAAAATGTAAATTCTTTATCATTTGCATTGCGCGTAACGTCGGGGAATATTCAACGGCGACGCGGGACGAAAAGAATTCGTCGGGCGATTTCTGCGCGAAACGAAGGTAGTCGACATATTACCAGGGATTTTACCAGGATTACAAGATTTTTCGAAGTTAACGCGGCACATTGGTGATTTAGAAGATTTAGAAACACTTTGCATAAATAAAAAGTTTCTTGTTTATACAGAGGACACGTAATTTATCTGTTAAATTATAAGAAAATTATGATATATAATCAAAATAACACAATGTGCACATCTTTTTATTTCTATAAAAGCAACTGTCCCAATTACATGTCGCATAATCTGATTAAAAAACGTCATCGACACCCTGCGCATAATTCCTAATATATATATATATATTCATTAAATTCTGCATTCGGGATAGCAATTCTTTTTTAGAATTCGTTACATAGCCCCCGGGTATTTTCAGAAATTTGAAATTTTGAAGCTACGAGAATCGTCGCTTTATCCTATTTTCCAAATTTTGACAAGATTTTTTTTTATCCCGTACTCGCCCTCATATCGAAAGCTAGCCGATCGATAAAGTGTCTTCGATCGTCGTGTTGCCGGATAGCGAGCTATTCCAATACCAGGACAAGCTCGTACCTCGATCTAATCTGATTCGGGTTGACCTCTGATTTAGGAATGCCAGGAATGCCAACGGCTCATGCACTATGGCGGTCCACACGAACGGTCTTCACCATCCGCGAATTGCCACGTGTACATACAGGATCAGCGGTTTAGCGCGGGTGAGGCTCTGGAGCCGCGGCCACTTATGCCATTAACGCATATCGGTACCGATACATGAATTCCAGTTTTGTTCTGATCATGCCTCGATATCCGTTTATTCTATCAAAGAAATTACTCCACCGGTCTAATTCCAATCAGATACATCGATAATTCAATGCAATTTGGAGGCTGACCTCCAATTTAGGGGTGTGCTCCAATCGGGGCACACACGCTCGAGCGTATGTGTAAAGGGGGATCGATAACATTTACTTTGATTATTATGTGTTAAATCACGCTTTTAATTTAACAATAGGTAAGATGAAAATTGCATTGCAATTACGTTGCATTATATTTCTAAAACGTTTTTAACAATTTGTTATTTGCTACTTCAGCAAGGTTAAAAATATAAGAGGAATTAGACAAGCAATTAGAAATGAAAGACTTTTGCAAATTAAGAGCTCCAGAGGTAAGAGTAAATAAAATCTTATTATGCAACGAGCGCTTAGCTGCGAATGTATTATACCTTAAGAACTGTAAGAAGAATTTTAATTAAAATGCTCTTCTTACATTGGGAAGTCACTTATGTTTTTTTATGTAAAATTCTATGCACTGTAATGACGTAATAAATATCTCGACATGATAGTTTCATGTTTTACATGGGAAGTCTTACTCTTTTTCTCTCTCTCTTTTTGATTCGCGACTTACCTTACCTTAATATAAATATTCATACGCCTGAGTGTTACGCAACCACGGGTCACAGATGCACTGCTAGGAAATGAAAATTGTTAAAGGGGTCCACCGGAAAATATTTAATACCTTCGCATCGTACCCGTGGTTTTCGTATTCTTAGAACTTCCGTGCGGCAGTTTTATCGCAATATACGAGAATCGAGATAGACTTTTCACGAAATATTAAAACGATCCGCGCGTCCGATAGAGGAATTCGGCCAGACTTTAGATTCTGGGATTCTATAGGTAAAGCTATTTCGCTATTTTGTAATATGTCTACGGTTTTAACGCTCGTTTCGAAAAAGTGTAAGAAGTGACAAATAATTAATAAACAACTCGCCTATCATGCTTTCATTTTTTTCCTACCGCAGACCGTATTAGCGTTAAACTACATGACCGCTGTACTTTAATTAAACCCGCTATACGCAGACATTCTCGTTACTTCTCAACTCTACCGCGCGTTCTGAAAAAAAAAAAAAAGAGGAAAAGACAATGGCGGAAGGCTGCTACAGAAATTGTTGCGCCAATCGCGTCGCACGCGTTTTGTGGTAAAAGTTTACCGTCGCAATGGACCGAGAGACTTTGCTTTGAGTATCAGGATGAACATTCTCTTAGACTCTACTTTGACATAAAAGACGGCTGTTACTTTGTTGATATCGGACATCATGAAACTAAATTGCTTCCCGCGGAATATATGTGTTTTCACAGTGAATAAATTTAACTCAGAAATGTAATGCAGTACTGCGATACGTGTAAAATACATGTAAATTTGTTATACGAAATATTTGATTAATCTTTACTTCATTCAATAAAACGAATAACTTTTAACGATTTTTTTTTTCACCGGAAACTGTAGATTTAATTGAACAAATTAAAAAAAGAAATTTGTTACACGCATGACAATAGCGATCATATAATACTCCTTTATCACTCGTAGCAATATTGTGCCATGGCGGAAACAATCCTCTCTCAAAAAAAAAGTTTCCATTTCCATGACAATACGGGCTTCCGAGCGTTACACAAAGAACAGTTTCGCTGTGGAAATTCGCAAATGGGTGAGAGCCAAGGGGGGCGATCGATCGCACAAGCGAAATGATATTGGCATCAACCGAGGTGCGAGAGTTAATTAAAACATTAAATTTTGCGAATTCAATTAGCGCGTTTTCGACGAGTTTTTTTGATAAACCGGCGCGGGAAAGCGGAGAAATCACATGGTTCAACGGCGGGCGGAAGGCGTGTGTGGGCGCGTAATATTTTACGAGCATTCATTACATCGGAAAGAGCAGGTGACTGCCGTTTTTCAATATTTGCAATAGTTCCGACGTCTGCAACACGGCCGCCGCACCGCGCAGGGAATGGAATTCTCGATGGACGTATCGAACGCGAAACGCATTCGCTCTGCGAAATCGTGCCCGCGAGCAATGCGAAATCTCCGCCTTAAACCTTCCCGGCATCTCCGATCTTCGTTTATTGGACGGAAAATTTTAACTTTAATATCAGAATCGTTTGCAGACACGAAATAATTTCAGGAAGTTTCAGCAGATATTGCCTAGGCTGCCTCGATATTTTTCATACATAGGATACTTGACAATGACGTTGACTCTTGTTGTTCGATTCATTTTCAATGTTCGCTACGACAAACATGTGTGCGCTGGAAAAAAGCAGAAAAACTGAAGCAGATGAAGAAAGCAGAAAAATTGAAGCAGATGAAGAAAGCAAATAATCTGAAATCAAATCTGTTCGAGATACAAATTTTTCTGTATGTAAAAGCAAAACGCTTACGTATCTTATCACTTTTGAAAGAAAAGCTATATTATTGCATATATATATATATATATATATATATATATATATGCTTTAGGTAATTGTTATTGTTAGAAACAATTTCAATGGTGATTGCTCATAGAATCAAGAGGTCTCTTCGTTCGACGAGCTTGAAAATCAAACATGCAAATTATGCAATATAAACAAACTATATCGTTTTTGTATTAATATGAGAGATTACAATATATATATATATATATATATATATATATATATATATATATATGTTAAATGTGACATGACCGTTGCACACAAGTTTATTTCTGCGAATAAATTATTGGTATATTTTTATTAACTCCGGGTTTCGTTAAATTGTTAATCAATAAATATATACGCAATTGTTATATTACGCATATAAAAACTCACATGTTTTTGCGGTATATTTCCATTCAGACATTTTTTCTAAAAAACGTAAATGCACAAAGAGAGTTGCTTCGTTCTTTCAATGCGAACACTTCCATTTAAATAAGTGTTTGCGAAAGATTTTCTTCTGTGGCTTTTATGCTTTACTACAGTCGAGTATACCCGCTCGTTAGATAGCAAGCCTTGTGCAAGTTTTGTACTCTGCGAGTCAAATACATAGATTATATAATACTTTCTTCGGTGATGAATTCGATAGATACGGATAGATACTTATTTCTGTGCTCTTAGAAGATCACGTTTATAAGATATACGATGAATCTATTGGAAAATTCGCGCGATTGCTCACGCATAAGCAAAATTGCAAACGGTAAATGTTTGAAGTTAACTAGTGAAAAAAAGCTCCGTATTATTCAAACTGTCTTATTTTATCGATACCATTGAAATATTAAATCACAGAAACGTGACACGGCGGGAGAATTGGGAAGATTGCATGCTTTTTTTTGTCATTTTCAAGTAACGAGTAATACGTGTATCTGCGAATCTTTTTGTCGTTTATCATTCTGGGGTCGCTGACACCGTGTGTTCGATCTTGCGACCTCCTGTGTACGCTTCTGGGACATTATTAGCCCTCGGGACTTTACATCGCGCCGCAGCTCATTGCCCTTTCTCGCTAGAAACACTCTCCTAAAAGCACCGAGCTCCGTGCCATGTTCTTACACGTGGGACTTATTTTCTAAATGCGCCAGGAAGTTTACGGCGCGACGTGGAAAAAAGTAAAAGGATAGGCCGAGATAGAGCCATGAATGGGATAAAGAAATGAGATACGTTGGTATGAATAGCGGACATGTCGTTCGAATTCACGAGCGTCGTCTGTTGGACGACACTTGTTTCAAATAAGAGTTTGAGCTTAGGATATTCATGGATTTGGTTGCTGATTTTATTATGCAAAAGAAAAAGTAAATGTAGTCTTAGCAAAAACATATTAATCTATGTTTGTAATTATTTATTATTATTGATATTAGTAGTGGTCTAACATTTGCTTTTTTTATGATAATTGTAAGTGGAACTTGAAAATATCAACTTTACATATTTTATTCCGACTGTATGCATACGAAAAAGAATCTTTCATGTATAATATTTTCACACTCCGGGACGATGTTATTGAGTTTGATATGATCAGATCTCGGTGAACTTTGGATATGGAAGAAGGCGACGATATCGTAACATTTCAAACGATGGAATATGTTTCGACATCATGTAAACAGCATATTGTCAGAAGAAGAAATTCAGAAACAAAATTTTGTCTTAAATCTGAAATAGCTAATTAGATAATTAGATAAGAAACATTATTATAATATTATATAATCATTGCAAAATAATCACTAAAACTATATCAGAAATTATAAATTATTATAAAATTTAACAAATTAATCAAATTAAAATTTTTGTCTTTGTATTAATACTTTTTCCGTATTTTAAAGTAATTATTTATTATTGTTAAATAATTTAACATTTTTTAAAAATATTAATTAAAATTGTATATGTCAAGCGGAAATAGGAAATGAAAATTGAATGCGATAATGCGAATTTAATATATAGTTTTATTCTATATATAGTAATTAATTATTCGCTTGAATTATGTGCTAATTAAATGATAATTTAATTTTATATATGTATTAATTTGTTGTATGATATATTAAGAAACTTTAATTAATGATTCGACATTTGGTTTACTGTAACTGCTATTTCTGGTTTTAACATATAATAACATGATGAGATGTTTTCCTAAATATCTATAAATTTAAATAATAATTTCTATAATATAATTTTTTTGTAAATATAATTTTATCTATAAATTTAATAATAATAAAATAGATCACTAACGACAACCAAACATTATATATTATAAATTTAATAAATAAATATAATAAATAAGTGTAATAAATGCAATATATACATTTTACTTTCTTCAGTTTAGTACACAATTTTTTATTCTATAATACTTATATGCACAATTTAAATTTATTAAACTTAAAATGATTTAAAGAAAAAGAATTATGTTAAGAAAAGAATACAACATTTCTTATTTTTAGAAATTTAAAAATCATTTATTGCTTATTATTATTTAAAAATTTTTTTTTAAAATATATAATGCTACAAAAGCGAAATTGTAATTAAAGATTAAAGCACAGTATGCAATTTAATATATTTAACGCATGGACATGATGATTGAGATGATGATATGATAAATTAACCGTTTACTACTTTAATTAGCGAAGCATTGTCTGTTACTTTGTGTGTCTGGTAATCGGATGTACAATTCGATCCATTGCACGCGACGAGATCACGCGGTACGAATCGAGATAAAACGAATGAGGGTGCCAAAAAAGGGAGGCAAGGGTTAAGTGCGTGGAGGAGAATGGTTGCGGACGAACATTGAGAGAAAATTACTGTCCTAGTTGGAGGCTCCTAAATTTAAGGCAAGGTCCGTGCAACGAGAGAGAGAGAACGACGAGGGGTGATACGATTCGATGGAGGCACTCATGCGATCCTTCACGTACGTGACCACAATAAGGCACCCCCGAACTGGTCTATACATCATACTTCCGAAGTATATTTGTCACGATTACGCGAAGCCACTCCGACACATTTTCGCATTCTTGTTTTATGAGACAATTTAAATACTCGAGTAATAAAGAAAGCACCATCAGATTATTTCGTGCATGTTATTATGTAGATGTATGTGATATATTCTCAATTTACTTTTTATATAAATAGAAGGAAAAACCTGAAGATTATCAACAGATGAGAGATTACGTAACATCATTTTAAAAATGTTTAATACGTTTCTCTATCTTGCTTTAAAATTTTTTAACGATAAGTACATAGCTTATGACACGTTAAAAATGATCGTAAGGAATGACTTGATATAAACAAATGGAACGCAAGTTGCTAAGACTGAAAGTACTAAAGAATCTACTGAATGATGCAAAATATCGTTGTACGATGCAAGTCGTTTCGCGTATAGCACGATTCTTGGGAGGAAGGCATCAGGATATAATGTAAAAACATATTATGCAAATCTTTAGTCATCTCTGTATACATTTGGCGCGAAGGTAATGTTGCACGTGTTTTTAAAAACACATCTTGCCAAGATAGCCTTAGTTTAAAGAGAAGAAAATTTGCGGTGGTTGCAATTATCATTAATTTTCAATTTATTTGACATTAATACATTGTTATGTATGTTTTTCTTTCGAATTTTAATATTATGTTAGAAATCTTTAATATTATGTTAGAAGAACTGGAACTGGAATCCCGTTAATTATTCAAAATTGCGTTATTATAGCGCAGAGATGACTCGCAATTTAATCGTATAATGATAGTAATATATAATGAATACAATATGATTCTCATTGTAGTAAATTATAGTATTCATTACAGTAAATTGCGCATATGTAAATGCTCGAGTTAATAATAATTTCACAATTGTCAGAACCACAGGTTTACATTAGAAAATATAGCAACAATATCATATGAGAACGAACAAATATAAATATTAACAATTTTATCATTTATTAAAGATAATTTTATATTATAATATTAAAGATAAATATTATGTAAAATAAATAACAGATAATATTAGTAATAAGGCAATTAATTAATAACGATGCTAAATTTGCTGATAATAATGTTACCATGGATACATTTGCGAGATATTTTGCATTTTTCCCATTCCTCTGTTCTTGACATATTATAATATTACACATGTAATCGACATGTGGCTTCAGGCATTCGAAGTAATTCTGACGGTGCACGCAGGTAATTTAGGTCATACGTGACTCGCGTTATGGGACTTTGTTGCTTTTGATAAAAAGTAGCCGCGCGTATTCAAAATTTTAGCACGTGCCTTTATTATAATGTTTCTCAAACGGCAGTCCGGGAAGACGTGTGGACTTTCAAAAGAATACACATTTTTTTCTTTTCCGTCCCTTCAAAAAGATTACATATCAACCTCTCAGATTAATCCAATATTTTTCCAAAAATGTATCAAATCTAAATACTACGGGAAATACATATTTCTAATTACAAGGATGATATTTAGAAGACATCCGAAATTAATTTTGATAGGAACAATTAGTATTTGAGAAACGGTTTCTCCTCTCAGTTTCGCATTCCTGTTTATGTACATTGATACCTACCGGCACTTAATCACGACGGTTGCCGGAATTAAATTTAATTGCAATCCTACGGTACAGTTTTTATCGCTGTCGGTGTCCCGGCATAAAAATGGGAGCTCGTTTAATCGTCCCTAACACGCGGAGTACACAATGGTGTGGATTAAACGCGGCGGAAGGGGGGGGGAGGGGAAGCGGGGATTAGAATATCCTCGTCTCAGCGAATTTCTCAGGTGAGAGCGAAGAAGGCAAGCGACTTCCCCAGCGATACTCCTCGTTCCCGGCATTATCCGGGGCTTCCGACGAAATTATTACGGGCTGAAGGGAAGTTTCGGTGGGTATCCGCGCGGAGAATAATTAAATTTCGGCGTGTGTATGCGCTCTCGGAACACACTGGGCGACGAAGGGGACGAGGGGGAATGTCGAGGATGGCATTCGTAGCTGTCGCCGAAAACAGGTACAACGACGAAGCAACAGCGGCGGCGGCAGCTCTCTGTTATTACGGACTTAAATAATCTCGGAGTAGCAGAGGAGTAGCAGAGGTCGGCTTAGTTAATTGAAAGGAGGGAATGTCCTTATTCCGTAGTGTGGCCATGCATTTGTTATCACGTGCTGATGTGAAAGTTATAACTGATATTTCTGATATACTAGACCGCTTCCTTTTCTCGCATCTTTCTCACCGCATCTTTCATTTACGAGAAGCGTTGCATTACGGGCTCTTCAATATACCGTATGAGTTTCGACTTTAGCAAGCCTTTTTTTAGGAAGAAAGAAATGCAGAACATCAGAAATTATGCATTTGCGTTTCTCGTGCAATTGCGTCGCCGACGTGAAAGAACAAAGCGATAAAATGTGAAGTGAATCATAGATCCCGCTTCACAGTGCGACCGGGAAGAACGGAATCGGACATTCGTGCGATAGTTTTATGAGGAGGCGCCTCTGAGATGTAGGTCAGGACGAAAAGAGGGAAGAACTGACCCAACAGAAATGCAAGCGTGCCAGCGGTTTGTCGCGCGGAACGGAAGAAACGAAAAGAAAAAGAAAACAAAAGAGAAAACGAAAAAGTGTCTATTGTATTCTATTTTGTATCTGGGAAAACTCACCTGTAACAAATACATTTATATAACAAGCGAAGAAACTTGATATATAAAAAAACTGCGACTGCCGAACATGTATATATTAGAAAAGATATATCTTTTTATTAAATAATATGATATTTATTGTAAAAAAAAGGTTAGAAAAAGATATAGTGAAAAACGTACTTTTTATTCATTTTGATTCATTCCGATCTGACACACATAATAAACAAATAAATCAAAAAAACAACAAAAGAATAACCCAGTTTTCTGATAAAAGAATTCATTTTTCTATATAACTGAAGTCCAATTATACACAAAATTATTAAGGCGGTGTAAAAGATTGATGAAACAAATTATTATAAGTTTGGTTCTTTACTCTTTTAGTAGCATCATTTGTAGACAATTGTTAATATTTACTATAAAATAAATAAATTCAGAAACAAATAGAGTTTTCTTTTCTTTAAAGATAAATGTTTCTCTTTTCGTATGCTATTTGTGTAACAGACAGGACATATTTGTTTTTTTTTTCTTTTTACGTGAATAGAAATCTCGTGTAAACATTTTTAGATGATCCACCCTCTTAGAGAGGGAAGTTTTTTTTACCGGAGCCTGAAACGGCATGTCATACAAACTCGATATAATTCACAAATCGATTTTCTGTCGAGGAACGCACGCAGATTTTAACAGTTTCGGAAGCTCGAGATTGGAGCGGGCTTAACGCGAATATATGACTGCGGATAGCGATGCCCATTGGCCACGTAGCTTGTAGCCATAATTCTTCATGAATCTCTCGCTTAAAACGGTAAGTGTCATACTCTGGATAATTTCCAAGTGGAACGACAATAACCTGATCCGGCGTCGGCGGTAGAATCTTGGTTAATAAATATCTACATATATAACTGTACGTGGTAACAGATGCGAAACGATTTAGCGTTATTACTATTGTAATTATAATACCATGCATTACCGATTTAGAATAAATACAACGCAAATGCCACCTGATCCTTAATTAATTGATGCAAACATGTGGACTCCCTTCATCCATTAATTTTCCCGAGAAAAATATTTCTCCAATTTCTCTTATATGTATACATTTATATACATATTTTACTATATTTATGTAGAAAGAACTAATAATAAAAATAACAAGAATGATAAAGTAGCAAATATAATTTACATTAAAAAATTTTTTATTAATGATATAATTACAATTATAATTAGGAAAGTGATATAAGTGTTGCATAAGAATTTTTTATATAACTATAATGTTTACAAGAAATCTCACACGATGATAAAAATTGAGATCTGTGAAACAACATAACGATATCGGGGCTCTTTTTTAATGAAAAGTTTCCTAAAGCGGTAGAGACAACATCTCTAATAGTCACGGTGCAGTTCCGAGCATCTTAACGGAAGAGAATTTCCAGAATTGTTATCAGGAACAGTAGGATTGTTGAATCTAGTGTTTGCATTCCCAAGATGCATTCTTCGAGAAGTTTAATGTTAAATTATAATTGAGTTGAATAAACAATTCTAAAATCATTTCTTCTCGTTTCTTTCAAGGCGAGCTACGTAACTTATGTGGATGGAACGCTTTGGATAAGCGATCCGAATAGAGATTAAACGTGAACAGCGAACGGTAAAACATACGAATCAACGATACGTAATCGGTGAGTCGATATCCGACTGGGTCGTAATGATAAATCTCGATTTGCATTCTGCGTTGTGCGACCGCTGTGATTTAAACGATTCTGCTCGGTCCGCTCGTCGTAGGCGCCGCGATTCGACCAGTCCGCTCCGAGCGGATAAATAAATGTCGGTCTAGCAAATTGAACGGATATCCCTGCTCCGATTTCGTGCAAACGATGCCGAATTCGAGGGTGCCCCACTTGCAACGCGTATGCGCCCGCACGGGTCGGGTATATCAAAGCTTTCGTTAACAAAGCGACAGCGGGATGACTTTAATAATGCCACTCCATAAACATCGAGCGAATATTGAATAAAAGCCAAATGTTCTTCATATGCGGTACAGAAACAGAAGCATTTATTTTAAAGTAAAAGTATCAAGCAAACGCATCGTTCATACATTCCGTAATGAATAATTTCTTATATTTGCTGTTGTGTGTGATGTTTGTTTTGTGCTCTCAAGTATTTAAATGTGGACACCATCGCTGTCAAAATGCATTTGTAGCAGCACAATCATGTACAAAATGTAGAATATACAATTTGTGCGTTTGCTTTTTGCATATTACTGTAAAAGAGAATGCTTTATGTCATAAACACACATTTTACGTATATATATTCGGAATATCTATTTTAATACAACAGGAAAAGAATTTATTTCTCTTTTTTAAAAAATTTTGTTTTCTATTTATATAATCTATTTTGAGAAGGAACAATTGATAATAATACTATACATAATATTTAATAATTGTCAAATTTTTGAAATTTATTTAATGAAATTTATTGTATCAATACGTGATAAAAAATTGATAATTGATTTTTGAATATAAATATAATTCCGACTAAAAGTTTATTATATCATATATCGCCACATTAAATTATTAAATAATTTACTGAAACATATATTGTTTGTATATATACATGTATACATATATATATATATATATATATATACATTAATGATTTTGTGTGCACGTTGCGAATGGCGCGATGCATCGATGCGTCGATGCATCGAGATACGCGGTTTGCACGACGAACGGTATTGAGGCCAATCGAGTTGGCCGGCCGCCAAATATGGAAATATATTAACATACGAATAAGTTCAGATATCCGCCGACCGGCCGAATAACGCGTTTTATAGCTCACCGCGTCCGCACATCGAGCGGACTTCCGGTTCTGTCGCCGATCTGGTCCCGAGTGAACCAGTGTTGAAAAGTACGAGACTTCTCTCGCGTTTGCAAGTTTACAAGCGGAATACTACTTCGCTGCAGGACCGTCGTCTGCAGATGACACGGTCGAAATTTCGTCGATCTCTCGTGTTTACGAGCGGATTTCTCATGGATTGGAAAATACTGACTCGATAGTTTAAAGCGCAATTTCCAATAAAGAAATTTTTTAACGAATATTGGAATGACGGAGTTTAGGAAAAGAAAACGAAAGTTGCAAAGTTTCGTGACTCTAATAAAAAATCTTGAAATACTGAAATATCATTGGTTTAAATTTAGAAAAAAAAATCTCTGAAGACTTTTATATTGCATAATTCTCTGCATTTTACATTTTGGAAAAAAATATACATGTAACAATTTAAAATGAATAAAATAATTTGAAATGAAGATTGAAAAAAATAAGAAAGTATTTTAAAAAAATATTTAATATATAGAAGAACAAAATTAAATTAAAAAAATAACATTAGCTCAAATTTATGATTGAATGTTTATCATTTGAAAATGCCTTCTATTTTACGAAGTATGTGTTTACGCCAAAATTATAATCTAATTATTGAAGAGCAAAGTTCAAACTAATGCAATTTTATATATGCAAAAGTTTGTACATACAGTCTAACCTCGATTCTCAAATGGTCGAATTGCTTTTCGTACTTCGTTTTGTCTTACTTTTAAATTCTTCTCGAAGTCTCAGAAAACTTTTAGAAAAATCGACGAATCTTTACGATCTCTACGTATATCGCATATTCGAGAAGAAGAAAATTGATACAAGATAGATATTACTAATATATTTAAAATAAAAGTTATGTCTTTTATTAATATTCACAATAAATAAATAAAAATCATACTCGAAATATATGAATTCTCCGACATTTTATATTAATAAATAAAGTTACTCTCTGTTAAAGCTTTATTACTTACGGGCATTTACGAGTTAGGGCAGCGCGTTAATGACGGTCGTTTTCTCATATCGAGAGCGTACTTAAACTTATGTTTCGAACTGTCACGAGATTTGCGCACGATGGTGCATATAATGTGAAGGTACATCGTGACTGCCCGCTAACTTTCGGACGCTCGTCGTCTCGGAAAGCTTCGTAATAGGCTTGCGAGCTCTTATCGGCAAGCTAGGTCGTTACCGAAACGGGGAAAACTTACGATTTACGAGAGCACGGCGAGTTTACCGAACGGCTTCGTCGAGCGGAACTCGCCTCGCCGACGCGATAGGGTAATTTCCTTGGTTCTTAAGAAGACACGAAGAGCGAGCCTGACGTTGATTTCCTTGCGAAATACACGTGTCGTATTCCACCTTTAATTTTTGTTTGTGCATTTTGCAAAGCTAAAGAGCTTAAGAATGTATTATAAACAATACCAACAATGCAAATACATTAGAATTTGCATATGAAAAAGAAGTCTTTTAATTTATAATTTTTCCCTCTATGTTCGAGGAATATTTTTGCAATACATATTACTTTCAATTTATTGTATAACGTACGTAATGTTCGTATTTGAATATCTAAGTATCGAATGGTAATAAATATAAATGTGAATTTGGGCCAACCACTTTAATGCGCGTCTTTAAATGATGATGTTACATATGTAGATAGTGAAATAGCTTGGGCAGATAAGCTTGATACATCGAATATAGGTAAAGTAATGTGAGTTTCGTCCTTGATACTGATGTATATCATGATGTAGATGTGATTTATTACAACTGTTCACTGATTTACACATCTGGAGGTCACTAACTGTCTCACAACAGTTCTGACATCCAAATTTGAGTTAGACTTAACTTGATTTATATCCTTCGTATATGAAATATCGATTGAGAAGAGTATTATATAATCAATTTACAGCTGTCAATAAAAGTATACAATTTTGATTAATAAACTTGAAAGTAATTGCATAACTTTTCCTTAAAACAAAAAATTTAAATAAAATAATATTGTTTCAAATATTTAATTATTGAATTATTAAATGAAAATTGATAGCAGTTTGCTGCTGGTTTTTATAATTTAAATTAAATTAAATAGTTTTCGAAACTAAAATAGTTTTAGAAAATTTATTAATTAGATTATTTACGATAGATTAAATTACGATATGAGAAAGAAGTGTGATTTGTTCTCGTAACATTCGTCGAAGAAAATGCGCTTCTAACTTGACAATTTGCAATAAAACATATCTGTTAAATGTGCTAAATTCTTCTGTTTTTGCTCGTTAATCGACAAATGACCATATAATTTAATTCAATTGTACCTTTCGCTTACGACAAATACGAATTATATGCTTATTTATCAATCCAAGAAATTCCAAGATTCCAGGAAAAGTTGAGAAGAAAAACTTGTTTTTTTTTTTTTGTATAATATAGAAATAATTTTTATATTGTTTCTATTTCTTAGATTACCATAGTTGAAGACGATTACGTGAGGGATCAGGCACTTTAATATTCGAGATATTCAACTCTCGTGGATGTCGTGACAACTTATTCACGATAGACCGCGCGTCGCATATATATTACGGTTATACTACTAGTCTCTCTATACTTCCTGTTTTCTCCTTACAATTTGACGTCGCCATCATTCAATTTTAATCCGTAGCTATCGATTGTTTTTATTTCTTTGCGCTTATGTTTTTTTTTCTCTACAAAAAAATAGAAGATACAAAAGAGAACGCATCGTATCGCATCGCATCGCATCGCATCGCATCGCATCGCATCGCATCGCATCGCATCGTATCGCATCGCATCGTAGTCTGTTGAATTAGCCATCTTTCGCGATAGCTCGCAGCATCCGCGCAAGCTACTCTCTACATTGTCTGTCGATGCACGTGCATTCGTTGAAAGATACCTGCCGGTTGTTGCACAGAGTTGTACGTATTGTTACAGTCGGCGGCTATTACGTAGCATTGTCTTCTCGTGGTCGGAAATCGGACAGCTTTGTGACGGGGCTTCATTTTCCGCGCAGAACTCCGTCGTCCATTTGCAAGTTGACCCTGAGGAAGCTTGCGGCGTATCGATTTCTAATAAGCCTAAGTATCTAATCGCCGCGATGTGGTGGACAGTGAGATATCACGATTGTCTATAACAATCTCGTTTATCCGTTTATCTCGTTTTAACGATCCCCGCTTCAGCAAATACTTGAAAGCTAAATCTTCTCAGTAACAGTTCGTTATTACCGTTTTTTTTTCCTTTCTTTTTTTAATATGGTCCCTCTTTTCTCATGTTTAAATTTCCGAGTGGAATAATTGATGAACAGTTATAAAAAAAAAAACGCATATCGCTTTGCGCGACTTTCAACGCGATAAAAACTGCACCGCAAAGGAATAATAATGAGCAGATATTCTACACAACGCGATGCTTCCAACTAGACTTTCATTTCACTTGACACTTTTTCTTTGTCGGTTCTCTTCTGGGTGGTTTGCGGCAATGGAAAAAGCACACATAGGACCTATTTTAAAGGCGGTTGGAAGATATCAATCTTTTCTAATAAGCAAAAAGATACTTATTCCATACTTAGCAACTCCATACTTACTGCATGTCATTCTCAGATAAAAACATGTCACGTAGCAAAAATCTAGCATTATTATTAGCATTTATAAATTTATAATCTTGAAGAAAGAAAATAAGCCAATTTTTACATTTTACCAAAATCAAGCCGAATAAAATTTATATATTCGATTCCCGCGAATTTTTCAAACATGCAATAATGACAAAAAAGAAACTGAAAAATGTACTTTAGAGTGATCTTGGAATATCCCCCTGCAAACTGTAATGGATTAAACTTCATTGCGCAGAAATGCCACGGCGTAGAGCACAAGCGACGGCAGTCCGCTTGCTTTCGCTCGCATCATCGGTTTTCCAAGTTGTAAATCGATGGGCAACACGTGATATTACTATCGGACGAATGTTTTCAAGCGGATTTGCGAGTCGCGGAAAGAAAGGAGTTGCGAGCGTACACGTAATCGGATTCACGGACGATATAACGCGGCGCGCTACGATGCTTAACTCCGTCCGTGGGATTAATCGTTTGGTTGAGACAGCGGCCGGAAACGCTCATTCATCACGCCGATCGTCGGCTCAGCTCCTCCGCCCATTTCGCGATAAAATGGATCGTTCCGATCGAGCAGGAGGCGACTAAAGATAAGAAGACCTGCCACGATATTCCGTACGTAATAAAAGTACGTGGCCCATTTTAATTTTTGTTCTATAAAATTAAATCGGTCCCGAAAAGAGGTTTCAGAATTTTATTAGGTTTTTATGAGAGATAGCGAGTTTTCCAAAAGGAGAATAATTGCTGTCTGCAGAAGAACCTGTAATTATAACGCGGTGCGATCGTTAAGAGGCGCATTGACTTTCTGCGAGCGTCGCTCGAATTCATATGACGGAAAATATAAAATATTTTTAATCATGAGATCCGTGCGATAGAATGTATTTGCTTTTATACAACGTTTGCAATCCCTATCACTCTGTTCGGAATAAATCGCTGTTTCATAGGGATTGTATCCAGCATTCAATATCGTCGATATCGATGGTTTTGATATCGATGTGCTTCAAAGGCACATTGTATACAATACATACTATGCTGAAATGCATTGACCAAAAGTCGATCCATCGAGAACTTGCACACGATCATTACGGCAAATCATTGCCATTGGTCTGTTTCTAACCGAAATAGTCCGTGACCAGAATTTAATGCCTTCCGGACCATTGGCCATGCGAGGCGAGCTTAAAGGCGACTTGCAAGCTCCGTCAGAAAGAGTAACTTACGATGCTCGCGTTAAATCGTAGTATCCATCAAAGGGTCATTAAATCTTTAAAACGGATCGAGGAGAAGTAAGCCTCAAATGGATAGTCATTCTAGAGTTAATAAAATACATACGTTGCTAAATAAATTCTACTTGCATGATATTTAACACATGATATTTTTAAACATTTAGATCCGAACTCTCTTTTATCAATAATTTTTTTCTGCTTAATTAATTTTGATTTATAATTATTCGTGTGTAAATTCTATATATATAATACTATTTAATCAAATCGGCAAATCAATTATCAATAACGATTTTAACTATTACAAAATTATTTACTTTTTAATAAAAATCTTCTAAATTAATTAAATCTTCTAAAATTAATTATAATTTTAACAGATTCATAAAATCAAAATATAAAATATTTAATAATAATCTCTTAAATTAATTTAAAATGCACATAACAGCTATCTAGAATAAAATAATTTTATAAAACATGAATATTATATGTTTAAAAATAACAATAAAAAAATTATATATAGGTCTCGACATTGTTTTTAAATTGTTACAATGTATTGCATTATTTTTCTTACAGTGCAAATAGTAACAATGATGATACTATGAGTTTATTCTCCATATTATCATCTTATTCATTGAAAAAAATTACGATACTCAAAGATTTCAAATGCAATTATTTCTTATTATCATCGTTTATTTGTAATTTTCTTGCTTTTATGATGAATGGTTTGTAAATAGATTGAGGTAACAAGTATTTCTCAAACGAATTTTTCACGCGATATTTCATATAAATAGCGATTGAAGAAAAGAAAATGACAAATTTGATTTAATATGCGACACTTATAAAAAAAACATTTATTTTTTTCGATGCTTACAATCATATTGTATTTTCTATTACTTTTTCCGATTTATTTTCCTTCCGATTTAATTTGGAATTGGCGAGCTATATACGAATCATTAAATCGAGTTCATAAAAAAAAGAGCAACATATTTAATAACAAAAATTAATAATGAAATTTTTAAATTTATATATAAAGAAAAGAAAAAGAATATTTGATTTATTACATAAAATAAAATATATTTATTAATATTTTATTTTAGGATTCATCAAATATGGAAATGGTAACTCAATGCTGGTATGCGAACGTTTTTTTTAATCTTGTTTTAAATTTGAAATTGAAAATATAAAAATATAAAAATATAATTTTATAAAAATCTAAAATTATTAAATAAATGTTTTAGGACATCTTTTTTATATGATAAAATATTACATATAAAATAGGTAAAACAATACAGGTATAAAGGATTAATTGATTCTCATACAGCCGTATAGAATTCTCCATTAAATATAAGTCGTTTGTAAAATGAAATCTGTTCATCGTGACGATCCGAAGAGGCGAGAAAATATTTTTGTCTGCTTTGAAATAGTTACAATTCGGGTCAAACCGCGGAATCGGCTGCGGATATCGGGAAACAACATGAAAGTGAGAGAAATGAGACAAGGAAGAGAGAACGACGAATGTGCTCGGAAAAGATTACGATACCGAAAGACGTTTGTTCGAGAGAAATTGATATCGAGACCTCTCCGTTGCATGCACCGTGGAAATTTCTATTGATTCTCAGTTAGGTTCGGATTCCCGGCGTAGTTTCCGCACCTATACCTCACCCTCACCCCTTAAACCTTACCTTCTCTAACCACCCATCTTTCTCCTCCTTCCTTCTATCACCCTTTCGCGGCTGCAAGTCGCTTTCTCCTTCTGTTTACCGATATCTCGGCTGAAATGGTTTCTTGCATAACGCTGCTCTTATCTAGCGCATCCTACGTCTTCTCTTTTCTTTTCCCTTTACTTTTCTCGGTCTGTACACCAGGTTTCTTTTCCATTTTCCCGCGACGCTCGATTCAGCAAGGGAGGAGGATCGAGGACCGCTTCAAAACTCGCGCAATAAAGCCTCTAGCCGTGAATATCAAATAAACGAATCCGTCTCGGGAAATTTCAATTTCCTATGTTTGTCCATGAAACTTCCTCTCTCGCATTTTAGTTACATTCCATACTCGTACGAGAATTTGTTAACAAATACGTTTGTCACATGATTTATTTTGCTAATGAATCACTGTCAATAAAAGCATGTCGGTCTATAAGTAGCTACAAAGATCATATTTTTCGTATGATATTGCGAAGATAGAGTCGCATCCTTTAGAAATTTAAATTTTCAAAATTTAAATTTAAATTTTCAAATAATCAAAATTGTTAATAAAAATTAAAGCACAGTTACGCAAAGCGTGTAAATACTTATATGTATATAGTAACTGTAAATGCTCGGAAAATTATGAATATAAATGCAAATGCACATTGTACTAAGCTCTTGATAGGAAATACGTAGCTTCGAGTCATAAAATAAGTCCCTCTATCGGCGAGCCATCGATGTAAATTCCTTCGTCCAGTCTCCTAAAATGCGATAGCGCAAACTCGAAAGCAACTCCGAAAGAGCCCCTCAATCGTCGTAAATATCGAGATATAACGAGACAAACGTTCAACGGAGTGCGTCAATATCGGCCAGCTCTGAGGCACTTTCGAACAAGGCCTTCGAGCCCGACCCGCAAATTCCATCTCAACCGCTACCTCGCCATCTCACCATCATAACGTAACGCGTTCGCTTCCGGGTGTTATTTCTCGTCGGTCGATGCATCGCGAATGCCTCCGGCGTGTATGCACTTCGCTCTTTCGAAAGCCGTTCCGCCAATCCGTCGTATTTCGCGCGCGTTTTATTTGCAGCGCGCTTACGCCGTCCCCCGACCGCAGAAATATTTCACTGCGCGCAAGTGAAAAGTTAGAGATTGAGAGATACGAAACATCCGTCGATATTTTCGCTAGCTGGATACAAAATTGAAAATTAAATTCTAAAATTGACCGGGAAAGAGCCGGGGAAACTCCATCGAATTCAAATTATCGTTTTTCGTTGATTTTTGTCTTCGTCTCTGTACCTCTGGCTGACGTTCCCCGCGTTCTCCGCGTTTTCTCTTTGATTCTTTTCGGTTTCTACTTTACGTTTTCGATAACGCGTCAGTGTTGTCGAGGGACTCGTTGTGAATGACAGCGATGCACCGATACTTGTACTAAATTGGATTTCGAGAGGTGGCTTGAATATCGGAGGATACGAGCTCGTTTTTGTTTGCGCACCCTCCGTGCGAAACGTCTCGAGACTTTGTCTAGCTCAATAGACTGCTGAAAATACGTTGAATCCCAAAGGATTATTTATTTTACCGCAGCGCAGCAAGCGGGATAAGCTTTCGATCGTACCTTCAATTCAAACATTTATCTTCGTAGATGCACACATTTTAGATGCATAAATATTGAATTTATAAAATATTTCACCGTGACGTATACGATGCGTAATATGTGTTTGTATCTTCGGTGCTTTAAATTAATTCGTTTTCTTCCAAAAATAAGTCGTAAGTAAGTGCTTTTGCTACAAACGTCAAAGGAGAAATTCATGATTTACGTCCTGTTTATTTGTCAAGCTTCATAGTAGAATACAGATAATATGATGCACATATCCTCGAGCCATATAATACTGTCGTGCAAATATAAACCGTGGCAGAAGGATTGGTACAAGTTAATTAACAGAATGTGATTAATGTTTTGCGTATGCAAGAGTGCTTTTTCTGAAAACAAGGAGAAATTCATTATTCAAATTATACAAGAATGGTACTCGACGATACAATTTGTAACGTGTAAATAAAATGGTAAATAAATCGAGGCTAAATAATAAAATAATAGTAATATTATGCACCAAAGTGTTTTAATACAGTTAATATTGTTGTGTATTTAAAGTAGGAAAATTGTTGGTTTCATATATGCGTAATACTACAAAAAAAGGAACAATGTGAGGTATAAATAACGCGTAAATATAATTTATTTCTTTTGCGCAAAAAGGCTTCTTTGTTCGAAAATTAATAATCTTTACTTTCATATTTAATTTTTCTTCCGTAAATATTTACAAAGAAGCCACAAGATAAACGTTGTGAAGCAATACGCCAAAATTCGGACGCATTAGTCTAACTTACAAATTGTATTTTAAATCGATTAATTATGCATAGAGTTACTTTCGAAATACTAATTAAGGAATGAAATTACTTCTTATCGAGATTCAGACGCTCGTAATAAGATAAGAAACAAAACTATAGGATCATTTCGCTCTTATCCAGGTTTATGTAACTTTATCTTATTATCGCGACCCTAATCAGTTTTATCAACGTCTTTTTAGCTTGGTGATTTTTTTTACAACGGAAACATCCTTTTTTTCTTATTATGCCTCACAAAATTTTTCCCGTTTTCTTATATTTTTAGAATGCTAGAGCAGTTTGACGGTTATTTCTTTAGCGTATACAAAACATTTCAGGGATAATTTTTCGATGAGTACTACTCGTTATTCTTTTTTATTCTCTTGAGACACTCCAAGAAAACTGCACAATGAATAATAAATTTCCGATTGTCCTTATACAATTCTACTGAGTATCTGATATTTGTCATCATTATTTATCTTCGTCGTAATTTAATTATGTGAATGTTAAGTATTTTTATCGCTGACTTTGCAATGCCGATCGATAAAATTACTTGTACTTCTTATTTTATTTTGCATATTATAGCATTTTCGAATATTTCTCTAATTTTAAATTAATGTTACTTCACTATTTCGATTTTTAAGTGTGCGAATATGTATTATTATCATAAGCTGACAAAATCTTGGCGAAAAGGCAAATTAATTATAAGATGAAATGTTTCACGCTAGTGAAGCCGTAGAAAAAGAACGCATAAATTTTGATGGCTTAATTTTCACGTAAGGAAGTGAAGTAATCAGTTTCACGGTCAGATCTTTCCTGTACTAGGTTAACATTAATATCATTAGATGGTTATGTATGCGTATACAATATAATAAGATTCAAACAGGCGAGCTGCCACGGGATGTGCTGCATTAATTACAAGTCCAACATTATTCAAGTAATCAGAAATTTATCTCTGGTCCGAGGTGAAGTTAATTATGATGAGCAACAATACAGTTTCATGTTTGATCATTCATTTGATTAATATAAAGCATATTCTGTATTTTGTTAATTAAAATATTTTAATCGGATGATATGACGTTTTAAAAAGTCTGGGCGGTTCCGGTTCTAACTCCGCGTGGCTTTTAAACGTAAAAAATATGCATTAATTTAAAAAGACTAATAGCTTTTAAGCTTTTAATATCCATTATAACATGCGATATGAGGCGTGCATACGCGTCTGAAACTTTTATCAAATGTTTCAGCTTCTCTCTCGGTCAGCAGACTTGTATTAAGTGCAGTTGATTTAGCACTCCGCGGCGAAATTTGGATCTCAACTTTGGGAAACGCCAAACAACTGCTATGCTACAAACAAAATAAACATGGCTGCTCGTATAAAGCGCAAACCAACCGAGATGTCGGTTGAGCTTCGGTTGCATTGCAATTTGTTTGCCGATGCTTTTGCTACAATTTAGTTAGTCTCTATTTGCAATAACAAATAACAATGAAATTTTAGCGTAGTGAAATTTATCTCCAATTGGAATTGAACAAATTCGATCCATATAAATTAAATAGCATATGTAATATTACGTAAAATACAGAGATGCCGTGTAGTATTGATTTAAAAGAAATGCTTTTGTATAACAAATGTTAAAATATCAAATTAATTATCGTTCGCAAATTAGATGATATATCAATTTAAGTAAATTTCAAATATTATTTTAATTATATTTTGACATTTATTATACTTATATATGAAAGTTTATATTTGATATTTTAAGATTAATAATATTGTTTTAGCAAATAATATGCGACAACATATTTTATATTAATTTTATTGAAGTAAATTATTTCTATTTTTGATAAAAAGTTTAAATCTTTAATGGATAAGACACATACAATAAGGTCTAACAGAATGTGTCACATCGATAATCAACGAGGAAAGCAATTTTGTCGCGTCTTCGATAAACTATAATATAATATCTAGTAGACAACGTTAATATTGCCGCAATTTGAAACTGAAAGCGCCGGTACGTCGATCACATAATCGACGGCTTCCGCTTTCGTATTAAATCGTAGGTTGCCGCTTAAGACTCAGCGAGTTTGAGAAAGTTGTTCATCGAATAACAAACTTATCAGTCTCAGCTTATAAGCGTTTCTCAAGCGCACTTTGTTCGTAAAATAATATCAAAGTGCGCGTCCCAAATTGATTTAATAAATTGCGTGTTCTTAAAAAAATGCTTGAACAAATCTTGCACGCATATTCTTTGAACGGTATAAAATTTATTCCTTTTTTTTTTTTTAAGAAAATATATCAAAAGGAATGTTTAAGTCAAAAGCAATTAAAAATAAGCGTTTTTTCACAACTTGAATTCTGAGAATGTAAACATATAATAAATCTTCTTTTACATTTAATTTCGAACAGCTGTTGTAACAAAATTTAATTTAAAGAGTTTAATTTCAAGAAGGTTCGGTTAATTAAATTTCATGTTTCAAATTTCAGTATTTCTCTGAGAAAAAGAGGGGAACAGGGAGAGAGAGAGAGAGAGAGAGAGAGAGAGAGAGAGAGAGAGAGAGAATATATGTTCTTTATGCAAGATAGATTTTGTCGATAATCTTCAAGCAATTTATCTTAACTTGATTGCATTATAATGCTCTTTTCTGACATTGTAAATTTTAATGTTAGACATTTATCCGTCCGCTAATTTCATTCGCAATTTACTTCTATCCGTCGAACGGATTTCGGGATTCTCGTAAATAGTCATGGAACACAGGTGCAAATGTATACGGTTCATTTATCGTGCGATTAATGACGGCCGCCGGGAGCTTCGGCGCGCTGGCGGGAATCCCGGTGGATTTATCCTTTAATGATTCGCGTCTAAATTAATTGAGAACCGTCGAGGCGGTCTGGCCGCGTACCGATGGATGCCTCTTATGTTCGCGGTTTACGAGAATAAGCTCGAGGTTTCGACTTTCGTATCAATGTAATGAGAGAGGGGCCCTTGATCTCGCGCGCGCGATCAAACGTATTCCGATACTATTCGCCGTTCCTACGGGGAATGGCCAGAAGAGACGCCGCGTATTTTCTAGCAAAAAGTTGATCTCGGAATCGACTTTGATCATCTGAAATTACGATTAATAAACGATATCGGTATATGAGCGCAGCCAGATCTTTCTTAAATAAAAACGAGAAAAGCTCGCCATCTCGGGTTTCATTGGGATTTAGCCTCCAAAGTGTGAAAATCGATACGAGATATTGGTTTCCTGATATTTAGATACCGTTGAAATCGAGAAGTTTACTTGAGAGAAAATTGCGGAATAAAAAATATTTAATCGGTGTATGTACGTTGTGACATTATTACGACATTACAATGTTGATATACATAAAGCGAAATAGTAAGGGATGAAATTAATCTTGGACAAATGCTATTTGACGAAAGAGAAGATTATAATTTGATTGTAAATTATTTGAGATGAAAGTAGAATAAAATAAATGCTTCATAATAATTTAAAAAGGTGTAAGGGGATCGATGATAGAAATTCGAATTGGCAGGATATGTCCGCCGTTCTTCCGAAGGAAACGGTGAACCAGGGAGCTTATAGGACTTTCTCGTGACAAATCGTCGGCGTTCCGGAAATGCACGGTCGCATTTGCGATACTCACGAGGGCACGTACCGGTGGAAAACTTTCGCCATAACCATTGCTCATTCAAGCGACGTATACTGAAAGCCCTACTTGTTTATATTTCCCCGAGCATTCCATCCTCCTTCCCTACATAAGCGTCCCTTTTGCTTCGCTTCTTTCATGCTCGTTCTGTCACTTTTTCACATCTTCCTCTCCTTAATCAGCATTGGCTTTAATATGATTGAAGTTTCTTTAGTACAATAATATAAAGATGTTCCAGACTTTACGCTCAGTTATAGATTTTCTGTCGGATTTCTCTCTTGACGAAAATTTGATTGGTTGCCATCTCAGAATTTCTTAAATCGAATTTCTACAAAGGCGGAGAGCGCTTAAAATTAATTAAAGAACAAAATTTCGCTACTACAAAATTTAATACGTCAAAAGATGAAAGACATATGCTTTTGCACAAAAATATATGTATTTTAGTATAAAAATATATGTATTTTAAAGTTGAAAAATCTAAGCCGCAAAAAAATGGAAAGACACAACTCTTTGTAAAAGAGTATTGCTGTTACATTGACATGTCTGTAACAGACGTGAGTTCGCCACCGCAATTGCAACTTTGTTCAAAGTTTCGCTCGTGCCAAATATCAAAGCGAATGCATCAGGCATGATATAACGAGGCCTTCGGCGCATTGTTATGAATACCAAAGCAGCGGACGCGGCTGGGAAACGCGACATCGTCGTTGATACGGAAGAGCTCGAGCACGTTGTGATAAAGGGTGATACGTGCCCTCTCTCTGTAATGCAGAAAGCCGTATCACCACGTAATTAACTGTCGCGCTTCATTTCCCTTAACGCAAGCGAATCTTTCAAGCGAAATAACTGTTTGTTGCATTCGTTTGTGAAAATTATTGCGTCATTATATATTATAAATATACATTATAAATATATTTATCAAAAGTTCTTCTCGTCTGCGAATGCAGAGTACGGAACAGACGTTATCAAGTCGATAGCGACTTACGTATACCCGCGTAACCGAATGAAAATTTAATTAAGATAATTTAATTAAGATAGGCGGACGTGAAGACAGATGGGAAACTTTAGAAATTGGTGGGATATATAAACGCGATATAAATTTGACGGGGGGAGGGGAGGGGGAAGGGCGACGATGTGGTTTAGTAATTAATCTAACTAGCCGATGAACACATCACGCTCGAATCAACACATTTGTCGTTTCAAAAATGCTCGTGTAGCTTCGACTAGTGACAGAAGTACACATGTTTTGCAATTGTAATTCTGATTACGTGTACTAGATACAAAAGCAAAATTTAATTTCAAAATGCATAAAATGAGAGAAATATACACATATATATAAATTTTCTTGCGTACAATGCAGCCGGACGACTGCAGCGGACGACAAGCGCGGCTTGATTTACGTGACGGCGATAAAACGATACATTCATATACTTGTATGCGCGCCGGCACTCTCGTATGCAAATTTCTCCCTGCCGTATATCGGCAGGTAGCGGGTAATTTATAAATTTATGCGCGATACATAAATCGAATGGCCGAAGTAACGACGGTGCGGCGATGAAATTGTCCCGCCGATCATGCCGCGCATCATCCGTATCGTGTACACGGCGGACAATGGCCGTCTTTTTTTCCCGACACGTCGCTGAATATTGGCTCCCCTTTGATAACATTTTGGTAACATTGTTGCACGCAAACGCATAGAGATATGACCCTTTCGTGTCGCGTCAATCAATTCTCGTCGACATAAAATTATCACTCTTTACGTCACGGCTAATTAATTTTGAAACCCCTCTCGATCGGGCTATTTTGCGAAGAATCGCGCGATTGCGTTTGAGAATAATTATTTCACGCCGTTCGCGCGAACGAAATCACTCGGCGGTTCGATCCCGCGATCGCGTTTCAATTCTCTTCCCGGCGAGATAAAAGATACGCTCGGCGTCGATATTCCCCCGATATGCAACGAGCGATTTAACGATGAAATTTCCAGAACAATCATCACCACCAAACTTCGGGACTCAAAGTGGATGGATCGCCGTGCCAGCGAGGCGAGGCCTCTGTAATACGCTTTAATGAACTCTAATGGAATCCAATCGGCAATCCTCGAGAACTTCGAGCCGTGCCAACACGTTCGTTCGTGCCGGTAATACCTACGGCCATACATCGCAGCGGTGCCGCGCAAAGTGCACTGCTTATGATAGATCGTCTCGACAATGGAGGCAGAACATCGTGCACGCGGTATCTAAGCCCGGATCGTAAATAGTAACGTATATAAGCCATAGCACGCGTATGCATCCATCCACCGCGTTATATGTGCGGCGCTATCGCATCCGTGCCCGTTTTCGCCAGTATATGAAACTCGAAGATTTTTGCCATTTCCCTTCCGCATTCGCGCTTCCCCCGCGGTTTTTACATTACGATTTACTCGATTTTACACCGAGCGCTTCGAAAATTTATTAAGAGATTTAATTCAATAAAGAACGAGGCGAATAATTTATAAGATTATACCTCAAATGTATCTATTAGTACTTGATGAATGGATTTTACATTATTCGGTAATTAAGTCTTTTTAACTCGTCGGACTTGCGACCTGTTGGGAATTCTATCCTTAATACTCTCGCAGATTAATTAGAGATAAACCCATTAATCATTATTAAAGGTAACTTTCATTTATATATTCTTTTACTTCCTGCAATTTAATTGGAAAGTTAATTAAAGATATAATTACAAGGGAAAAGAAGAATATATATTCTCTAAATAATAATTTTTGTAACAAATTGATGAATTTTTAGAATCTACGTAATAAAGGCTGAACTTTTAAATCACGCAGTAATGCATTTTAATATTTAAGTACTTAATCTGAAGAATAATTGCTAAATTATCGAACAGCCGCATGCAATATTCGCAGAAAAAGAATATTCTGTTGCAATCTGAATGAATAAGTATAAAATATTATTTATGATTATATTTCTTTTTCTATTTTTTATTCTTGTTATTAATCTTGAAAAATGAGCAGGCAGCCAGAATAATATGATCTAATTTTTAAACAAACTGTTTTACTTTAACAATAACCTTTTTAACTTTTACGATACTAATTTCTTATTATGTACAATGAAAAATAACATCTTCTGCATCTTCTTCACTCGTTTGTCGCTTCATTTGATACAAATGGAAGAATTCCTATCCGCGAGAAGACGCGGCCGATGTAGAGTGAAACTTTCACGAAGCTGTAAAAGCACAAGGAATCCTCGAGAGATGTTCGCCAGGAATGCTCGTGGAGCTGGCAGCGCTGATGGATATGCCTCTTAAGCTCGATAAAATCGGATGCAATGACGTCCGCGCTTATTTCTCTTTTCTTTTTAGCTTCCGCCCAGTTTCTCCACCTTTCGTTAACTTTCAGCGGCCTTATTCCTCCCGCACAATCAAGCGAGCCCTTTGCTCGCAAACCCCGGCACCGGAGAAAATTGGTGGAGCGCCTCGGCGCTCGTAAAGCTCCATGCTATCCCGAGAAAATGAGAACTCGCGTGATCGCTCTTTAATCACGCAAGAAACCGCGGCGCTGATCGAACACGGCGTGAAAGCATCCATCAGCGACTCGTGAGATATGGCGAAGTATCGATTCGATGCCGTGCACGAGATTGCGCTCGCAACGATGGCCGCCGTTACCGTTGAAGCGACTGCCTTTTCGGCAAGAATTTCGACGATAAACTGAATTTTAAAGAAGTGATGTTTTCCTTCAGCGCTTAATGTACACGGCTATTTTGAGTTAACCGTTAATGTGAGAGATTTTTTTAAAGAGAGATCTATTTTTAACGTTCGAGATAGCGCGGTAATCTATCGTAATCACTTTATCCTTAATTTTATCCTTAACGTTCATTCGTAACTTTTAGCTTCTCTTTACCGAGAACAGAAGTTAAGGGAGAATTTCTCAATTGTAATCCGTTTTGGAAAAACGGATAGAAGTCTAAGATTTCGGAGATACACGTTTAGGAGATACTAGTTGATACTGCAATTTAAGTAAGTTATAATACATGAAACATTATAACTTAAAGTCGGTTAAATTCCAGTGTGACGCGTGCAAAATTCTCCGCTAACATAACATGCGCTTCATACAACGCTACAAAATTTTACCTCGAAAGCAGCCGCGCTCGCAGTTTTCGCGCGCAGTCGACAGTAGTACGAAAATTAATTTTATCATGCTGGCAGTCGCGTAAATCGCCACATAATAATGCGCTGTGCGTGAATTTTCCAGTTGGAAATATAATTATGCACGAATGAGTCACGTGGAAATTTTTGACAGGCACGCATAATTACCGATCTATCTATCAATATAATTCTTATCGAATAATCGGATAATTTTTTTTGAACTAAATTCTTCTCAAGAAAAAGAATTTTGTAATAGATTTAGCGAATTAACGCATCAAGCTGAATAACGACTTTCCATATGTTGAATTATAAAAACGTAGAATAACTCTTTCCATAAATTTGCATATCGCTAAAATTATGCTTCCGGAAGAGAGCAAAGAGTCACGAGGGATCAAATCGACCGTAGAGATATAAGCAATTTGGCTTATTACATCGAGAATAAATTCCTGATGAGTTTTCCCCCCGAACGAGCGAGCTCTTATCACTGTTCTAAAACAAATTGTCTGTTCCTACGAAACGTTGATTGTTATGATTAAGAAAATCTTAAGCCAAATTCTGTGAAATTATATTTTGTACTGATACTATAATCTAAATAAATATAAAAAAATACTAATATTAATAATTTTAATACTATTAATTTTTATATATAAAAAGTAATATGCATAACGTAGAGAAACATTAAAAATGGATATTAAAATCAAAGATAAATTCTTATAAAATTTTTTTCCTATTTTTGTAGATTAATTTTTATATGTTAATGAAATGTCATACTTGTGTTTTGGGATAAGATAAAAAAATATATTCAAATATTAAAGTTTGTATCAGTGACTCACAACGTCA